>NC_080424.1:89648604-89948604 GCF_029873635.1 Malania oleifera
GTGCTCAGATGGCAAAATATGCATCTTACCCAGGAGCAACATAAACATTTTATCAAATCCATTTTAGATATTTTAATCTTTGCTTAGACAATGCTAACCAAATGTCACTATCATCCTTGTTCAAGTTTGTCTATGCACACTCAGAAGGATCAGCTGCAATTACTATTTGCAACAATCCTTCTCTGATATCCATAGTTCAAAACCTGATAAATCCCCTTAATTATCATTCTTGCATATATGACATTCAAACGGGGAAAAAAATCATAAACATGGTATTGCACATACCTTGTCGTCCAATCCTTGGAATAAAATCGTAGGACAGGAAAACTTATCTACAAAATTAATGGGCGACCTCTCAAAGTAATTATTTTCACTTCCTGCAGAAATCAAGAATTGCCTCAATACTAAATGTAATGAACTCAAATTCAAAAATCAATTAGCACAAAACATGTAGTTCTATTATTACCAACAAGATTATCGATATAATGAGATTCAAATTTGTGAGTTTCTGCTCTCAACAAGGTTAAGTCAGCTACCTGTTCATAAACCAATAAGATTAAAAACTTGTCAAATCTTTAATTTCATGGAGAATACATCTAGGGTCATAATAATATGTTTCGAACTATGAAAAATGATTTTACATGCAAATAATTAACAAATCCAACGTTTTTGAGAACTTCAAGAAACTAAATGCAATTGAAATTTAGAAAGATATTCAGAGGATTGCATAAAATTGCTTAAACAAGTTGTTTGTCTTCTTTCTTCTTTCCATTTAGTTCCACTTTTGGGTAAAGTGTAGATAATTATAGTTTTACACTAACTCATCGGCAGGGCACCTCATCAGTTCAGACCTCAAAAACTCAGCCTACCCAACAGATAGAAAGACAAGGTCACAGAAGTTGTAAACAAGTTTTTTCATGGAGCTCATCATAACATAATCCTATTCAAAAAAGGGCTTGAATGCATTTTTTATCAGCAAAAAGGAAATTCATTAAAGGGCATCCAGTGATTTATCCTTCTCCTTCATAAATCTCTAAAGTTATTTACCAAGGAGCATTTTTCAAAAGTACATAGCGATTTAATCCCAAAACCTCCAAGCGTGGAGGGGTGTTTGGTTCGCGGCATCTTTTAAGATTCTCACAAATGTGATGTCCATGGCATCACATTCTCATGTTTGTTTAAACGTGGAAATCTGACATGGTAAGAATGTTCGCATTCCTAGGAATGAAAGAATTCTCATGAAACATGGGCATCCTATTCCCGCCATCTCCCATGAGTAAGTTTCATGGGAATCTCATTTCCCATGGGAATCATACTTTTTGGACCAATTTGCACCCATCATTTTGATGGGTAGGCAACAATGCCCCTATAATATTTATTATTAGAACATGCTATTATTATATTTAAAATAATAACTTATTAATAAAATAAAAATAACATTATTATTGTGTTGTAATAATTTAATATAATAGTTAATATGTGGACACTATATTGCCCTCAAATATTTGGGTTAATTGATTATTTAAGTGTTATATTGTTTTAAATTTATGATTGTTGAAAAGTTAAGGATATGTATTAAATTAAGTGCATATTCTTAGTATGTTTTACTGTTAAAAATATAATTATTTTTTGTATATTGGTTACACATGTCAAGTGCATAATGGAACTCCTTGCTTGAAGTGCCTACCAAGATTCCCATGTTAAACCAAATATTGGCATGGGAATCATGTGTACATTCCTAAGAGTGACACAACACAAACCAAACAAAAATATTCCCATGATCCAAGCATCCCACTCCGAGGAATGAGATTCCCAGGAATGTCACAAGGGAATATTTTTTACGCCATGAACCAAACAGCCCCAGGAGGTTGTTTAGCAAACCCCCATTCTACTAAGTGGAATTTGAATTCCTCCCCCGAGCTCCCCCCAAAAAATCTCTTTTGAGTTCCCTCCCAACTTTTAGCAACTAAACAAGGGATAGGAAAGAGGGATATAAAGTAGAGTAGGAGATTAGATAAAGTATTATTTACAAGAGAAAGTCTCCCATCCTCAGAGGGATAATTCCTTTTCCAACCAGCCAACTTTCTTTCAAATCCAAACACCTTTGTCCTTGAATTTGGCATTAAGCGGAAGGCCTAGGTATTCAATTGGAAGAGCCCTGAGTTTGCACCCCGAAAGGCCCGCAAGGAGTGGCCCCTCCATTATGTTCCCAAGAAGAATAAGCATGTTTTTTTTTCCCAAATTCACCTTTAAATTGGATGCTGCTTCAAAACCCAAGAGGATGCTGCCCCTAAGATTGATGATTGACGAGCTCATTTTCAAAAAAATAATATTATCATCCGCAAACAAGAGATGGCAAACTTCCATTTTCGTTCCATTCATTCCAATGCTAAGACCCTTGAGAAGGCCTCCTTAGAAGACCTTTTCAACATCAAGCTTAAAACTTGCATAACCAAGATAAACAGTAAGGGAGAGATAGGATCCCCCTGCCTGAAGCCTATGGAAGAATGAAAAAGATCAAAAGGGCAGATGTTAAGAAGAACAAAGAAGCATGGGGTTGAGATGCATTGATGAATACAACTACACCACAAATCCCCAAAAGCCATTTTTCTGAGAATTTGGAGGAGGAAATCCCAATTCAGGTGGTCAAAATCCTTTTCCATGTCAAGTTTGCAAACCCATTATTCCTTTCCTTTTTAAAGGCATCCACAACTTCATTAGCAATAATAGCAGCATCCAACATCTGCCTTCATGCTACAAAAGCATGTTGGTGTTGGCCAATGACCTTCGCAATTGCTTTCCTAAGCCTTAGATACTACCCACCATACTAATAGGGCAAAAATTCTTGATGTTGCAAGCCTAGTTTTCTTGGGGATAAAGGATATAAAAAATTGGATTTCAGACTTTACGTCAATAAGAACCACATTACATTTCAAAAAAAAAAGAACTAGTATCCAAACAAAGTAATTCACTTGCTGACAAAACTAGATTCAATGAGACTGATCATAAATCTGGTATTGCAGACGAAAAGCTAGCTTCTAGATCTGAATTCAACAAACAGTCAAATTCCATTAGCAGTTCACTCAATCCTAATGATTGAAATGATACTGCCAGAAGCCTTTTCCTATTCTTTGGGCCATGAGGCCTGCTGCCCTTGCAAGGAGGTGGGTTCCCCATTAGTACATGCGTCAACTAGCAAAGTCTGCTTTCAAATTTGGGATCTATCAACAAATTATCCAAGTTTGGCTCAACACTGAATAGGAAGTTAACAAACAGCTGGTCAAAACACTGTTGACAATACGCATAGATATAAAAACTTTGTTCAACAGAGGTCAAGTGAGAAGACATGGTTTGCTTTCTCTATTCCTATTCATTGTTGTAGTGGATGCTTTGAGTAGATAGATAGGACAGGATTTGTGAGCGGTGTTGGGGCAGGGAGTGAGGGGGTGAATGTGTCTCATTTACAGTTAGCTGATGACATGGTTATCTTTTTAGAAGGGTATCAAGAGACTTTCGTAAATATCCTTACTATTATTCAGAAATTTTAGCAGGTTTCTGAGTTAAGAATAAGTTTGGGGAAATGTGGGATTGAGGCTATTAATCTTAGTCCTAACAGGGTTCTGGAGTAGTCTTCTTTAGCTGAGTGTCGGATTTTAGAGTGGCCTTTTACTTTCTTAGAAGTTCCTTCAGGTGGTAATCCTCGGTCTCTCGGCTTCTGGGATCCTATTGTGAGTACAGTTACTAGGAATCTTCGGCATTTAGATGGGTGGAAAAATGATTTATTCTCTTTAGGTGCTTGTATCACCCTTATTCAAGCATGTCTATCCATCATCCATTTGTTCTAATTACCATTGTTTAGAATTCCTGTTGAATGGCTAATAAGATGGAGAAGATAATAAAGGAATTTCTTTGGTTGGGGTAGGAGAGAAGAGGGATCATTAAGTTAGTTGGGAAGTGATTCGTACGTAAAATAGCAAGGCAGCTTGAGCCTTAGTAGGCTGGTGTGCTCTTTTGGGTTAATGGTATGGCAGTTACACTTAAAGGTGAGCTCACTGTAGCACGGAGTTATTATTAGTAAATTTCACATGCATTTGAACAGTTAGGATGCTAATTTGGGTACTAGATATTCCTATGAAAGTTCTTGGATATTTATTTCTTAAGTTTATCATTTATTCCTTGCACTAGATATAAATTGGGTAAAGGGTGTCATATTTGTTTTGGGGATGACATCTGGTTTGGAGATCCCACCTTATCTATTTTGTTTCCTTGTACTTGTTGCCTTTCCATGTTTCATGATGCCATCATTTCTTCCTTCTTGCTCACTAGTGATAATACTCATACTATAAGGTTTTCACCTTCAAAAAAATCTAAATGATAGGGAGGAAGAGTAGCTCTTTTTTGCTTTCTCTCTTGGAGGATTGTCGCCCTTTGTTCAGTTGTGAAGTCTAAATTCTCCAGTTTTTTTTTCTCTTGTAAATATTTCTTCAATGTTCTGGTTAAATCTAAATATCTAATTTGCTTTTTTCGCTCCATTGTCATACCTGGAAGGCCAAAGTTCCTTCTAAGATCAATACACCAACAATTTGTGGCAAAGTAGGAGGCCTTTAAAGGCATTGTCCCCAGATGTTTGTTTGTCGTGTATTAACAGTACTGAGACTGCTTCTCATCTATTTACACTGTTCTTTTACTTGGGTTTCATGGAAAAAGTTTTTTGATATGTTTAAAGAAGATTGGATTTGTATGAAGATTCCAGGAGATCTTTTGGAGCTCTTGTAGAGGGTTTGGGAGGAGTAAGGATCCAGGTAGGGTTTTTGGAGTTCTGCTACGTTGGCTGTTTTGTGGGGGTATCTGGTTGAAACAAAATGCGCATATTTTTACAGAAAATAGTTGAATATTTCTTTGCTTTGGGACAGGATACAGTATACGGCATCTCTATGGGCTTTCGCAGTGGGGTGATTTAAGGGATGTATTTTTTGGATGTGCAATGGGACTGAAAAGCTCCTTTAGGCTTTATCTTAATTGTGCTTCCTTTTGTTTCAGCTTTTTCCACATTGATGAAGGATTTATTATCCTTCTGCTTGTATATTTTTTTCTTATTCTAATAGCATCTATATTTTTTATCCAAAGTTTGAATAAACAACCATTGACATGTACAATAACAAGAAGATTATATTCTATTTCTTTACTAAAGTAATATTAGAGCTAAAATGCTCACAATCTTCATATTTCTTCATACATGTTATATCTTATATACATATATATAAGGAAAGGATGACAAACTAGACAATTTCAATATTTTATTAACCCATCACTCATAACAGACATTTTTTATTGTACAACAATGGCATGATGCAGGTAATTATTTCTTGTTTACTTCATGTAAAAAGTCATTGGTGGAAGATATAGCCGTCCCTCATGCACAACAAAGTCATTTTCATTTGCATATTTTTTTGCATTGTTCCAATGTTCCAACATATATTAATAGAGTATCACCCAACTAATCAGCACTAGAAAAACCAAGTATGATGCATCAAATTTGATAGCCCAAAACAAATAAAATAAAACTGAAACCAAGTTTATATAAAAAGCACTTACGCCATACAAGGAAGCTCCAGCCTTGAATGTTTCTCTGAACGCAAGTGCAGCTAATGTTGTGTACCCACCAGCAGACCCACCAGTTATGCATGATCGCTCCCCATCTACCTTTCCACTGTCCACCTAGACAACCAAATGGAACTTATGATGTGTTAGACAGTGAACTGCCCGTCCATCTATCAAAAACCAAAAAAGGATTTTGAGTGTTACCAAAAACCTGGCACAACTGCAACAATCATTAACATCAACAACTCCCCACTGCCCCAAAAGCCGCTCTCGATACTCTCGACCATAACCTTCAAATTTGTTTCACGTCACACTTAGCAGAAGTTCATAATTCAATTGTTAATTGGTTGAATTAACTGAAAAATGGACCAATGTTTTAATGAAACTACAAAAATAGAAAGCAAAATAAAGTTAGGTATAAATTAGAGTAGGTATCAATAAATGTCGTAGATCTACTAGCCTAATAGCCCAACAATTGAGGGATGAAACCCTATAAAAATTTAAAAATATAGACAGCAGCAAAGGCAAAGAACAAACCCGTGCTTCCACCATAATTAACATCCACAAATGCCCAACCTCGACTAGTCCAGTATTGGATACTCAGATTTAAGATTCCACGTGTTTCGCTTGTGGGTCCACCTGCAATACATTAAATTAAATAATACAAAAAAAAAAACAACAACAAGAACTTTTCATCCGAAGCAGAATAAATATGTAAAATAATGGACTCTGAAATTACCAGTTCAACAAAAAGCCCTATGGCCCAATCAAAAGCAACATCACATTTGGTTTGCAGAATGCGATGAGATGGGAATAGAATGGAATAAAAAATTTGAATGGAGAATAACTTGGCATCCTGACATTCTCAGCTATGGTCTATGATTACCAGAGTGCGAGAATTCTTCTCATTAAAGTATTCATGCCATCACTCTGCTTCTAATTAGACTTTGAAATATATATATTTCGAACCAATCATGGAGATGATCAAGCTAACATTGTTTATGAAATAATTCAAAAGTGTGTCAGCAGCTCAGCCCCATGGCCTGCTTCAAACTTCTACTTGGCTCAAAAACCAATGGCTATTAAACCTGCATCATATGCATAATTATGTGCATATACACATGCACACAGAAGCACACATGTGCACAAGCACATATAAGCACATGGCTGAGTACATTCATTCATCAATCAAAAGGGAGCCTAACAACCTTTCCATGTTTGTGCACCTGCTAACTGTATGAATGCGCCATTCAAACTAAAATTATATAACGCTACCCACTCTGTAAAGATGACTCACCACAAAAAATGTGCAAATTACAATAGTATCAGTGTGTTGCTTGATACAGGGTTGAGGTGTCTTAACATAAAACATCATAACAACTTTCAGTTGTAATGTAACTAAGGCAAGATAGATCCATTTCTAACAAAGATGCATCAAACTAGATGAATTGCAATTATGAAAATAACATGGTTAATCTTACTATGAGAAAAATAACCACAAAATACCATGGCTTTTCAATAACAGTGGAGGCTTTTCCTCCTGACTAGCTTGATAGATGGGGTTGGATGGTGGATAGAAGTATGCATAGGCATTTTGGCCAGGAACTTCCGTTGGAAATTCAATTAGCTCTGGCAAGCTAAAATATGACTTGTACTTTGAACTGTCAGGCGAAGAAGACCAAACGATATCAAAATCAACTGCTTTTGATTTATTTTCATCTAAAGTTACCTGCAAACACACAGACGCAGAGGAATGCTAAGGAACCAAATTGAACATTAACTATTTGAAACTCTCAACATTAGTGTTTCCATACAGATTAAAAGGATCGAGCACCTTAGCTACTGATAATGGATGGACTGCTGATGCTCCCTCAACGTATAAACAATCAATCCCCAAAGTCTGCACTATCAAACAATGCATCTTAGACAACTATGAGCAGGTTATCTGCTTGAATTATTTTTGATTGCAATGAACCAGTAAGAATTGAGGTCTTTTATATTACAATATTGTTTATATCTGTGAAAGGAACATGAAGCAGAGATAGCAAGCTTTGTCCACAATTCAGAACTCCAAGGTAAGATCTTCCCTTCTGCCTGCATAACATTATCCACAGTACTAATTACATTAACAAAGTAAATATGCACTAACTAGACGTTAATAAAAAAGTAAAATATGAAAACAGATCGCGAAACTAGTAGTAATTTTCACCAAGTCACCTGTAGTTGCAAGCAATTAAATTTTCTTCCTCATTGCTCTGAATAAAGTCATAAGAATTCATGCCGAAAATCCATAATGGCCTTGCAAACTCAGCATCCAATGAATAAAGTGATAACACCACATTGTCGGATTCAATCTATTGGAAAATACAAGATGGCATGACAATCAATTTAGAGTTTATCCCCAAACCAATATATATGTATGATGTTCAACAATATTATAATGCTAATAAAAGGAACACTTGCACTGTACATGAAAGGATTAACTTTCACCAGTTCATGTCGGTTAAGTACCAAAACATTACCTGACCAGTAATAGCACAACAATTTCCATAAAAAATAATGGCAGCTAATCAAGATGAGTAACAACATAAAGGCAAGGAATGGATAAGGCACTTCTTCTGCTTGACATTTTCCCAACAATTTATGTAACAAATATTTTATAAATTTGTTTTTTCCATCGTCTTTTTCCCCTGTTATTGGGGAAAGGCAATTATCGAGAGAAGAGCAATAGCTTCAGTTGTCTATGTTTAGAACAGAATTATTTAGGGACCAATGGTAATCTATGTCAAAGATGAGATGGCAGTACTAGGCAGCCCAACTTGTGTGTATAATATGATAGGACTGCCCGGGCATAAAAGGATGTGTAAGTGAGAAGTTAGTGTTGGCCCAATAGATGATTTTGATAATTGAAAAAACATTAGATTAATTTTTCAAACTTGAATAAATCAGATTGAGATTTTCGGTAAAATGAAAGACCTAACACAACAATAGGCCTCTCCCTCTATTTATAACATATATCAAATACATTCTAATGACCATAATACCCTTACTAATTTTCACCTAGTAACAACAGTACAACACTAATAGTACTAAAATTATTAAAATAACCATTAACACTCTCCCTAAAGCTGGAGCATAGGTATCATATGCTCCTAGCTTGTAACAAATAAAATTTAACATGAGCAACCTACAAAAATTTGGTAAACAAATCAACAACTGCATATCAAACTTCACATAAGTGGTGGTAATAAGCTTTTGTGCAAATTTCTCCTGAACAAAGTGGCAACCATGAATCAACTTCTATGTGTTTTTGTTCATTCATGGAAGACCGAGTTGAACGCAATATGAAGAGCAGCTTGATTATCACACATCAACTCCATAGACCAAGAATATGGAAAATCCAATTCTACCAACATGTTTTTCAACCAAACTAGCTCACATGTAGTGTGAGCCATGGCCCTATACTCTAACTCAGCACTAGACCTAGCCACTAAAATTTGTTTCTTACTCTTCCAAGAAACCAAGTTACCACCAAAAATGATGCACTACTACCTAGCTATAGTTAGTAGATCTTCTGTTTGAAGGTGATCCAACCCAATCTACATCAGCATATCCCTAAATATAAGGGTAACCTTGATCTTGATATAAGAGACCTCTCCCAGGTGCACCTTTGAGATATCTCAAGATGCGAATTACTGCATCCCAATGACTTGTTTTCGGAGAATCCAAAAGTTGACTCACAACACTTGTGAAAGATATGTTTGGTCAAGAGATTGTGAGATAATTCAACTTTCCAACAAGTCTCTACTCTCTAGTATCCTGGCCATCATCCTAGGTTAGGCAACAAATAACCCATATCCAACACTAACTTGCTATTTGGATCCCTAGGTGTTTCAACTGATTTGAATCCCAACAGCTCAGTCTCATCCAAAAGATAAAACATATACTTCATTTGTTACATAACAATTCCCATACGAGATCTGAGTACTTTTATACCCAAGAAGTATTTCAATGGTCCCAAATCTTTAGTCTGAAGCTTATTCTATAGAAAATATTTAAGGCTCTGAATATCTTGATCATCATCACCTATAATTACGATATCATCCACATACACAATAAGGCAAATCCTACCTGATTAAGTATGATGACATAACACAAAGTGATCCACTGCACACTGTCGAAGGCCAAACTCAAGCACTATAGCACTAATTCGACTAAATCGTGCTCTGGGAGAATGTTTTAAACCATATAATACCTTATTAAGCCGACACACTAAGCCTTCCTCCCCTAAGCAACAAACCCAGGTAGTTGCTCCATATAGACCTCCTCCAACATCACCATGCAAGAAGGCATTCTTCACATCTAACTGATGCAAAGGTCAATGACAAGTGGTGACCAAGGATATGAACAGATGTACTAATATAAGTTTGGCAACAAAGGAAAAAGTGTTGAATAATCCAAACCATACATCTGAGTATACCTCTTAGCAACAAGACATGCCTTCAAATAAGCCACAGAACCATCAGGGTTGACTTTCACAATACATACCCAACCACAAACAACCATAGATTTGTTAGGAGGAAGAGATACCAAGTTACCAATTCCCAAGTATCATTGTCCTGTAAGGCACTCATCTTTTCAATCATTGCATTCC
The DNA here is from genome assembly GCF_029873635.1 of Malania oleifera. Taxonomy (NCBI): domain Eukaryota; kingdom Viridiplantae; phylum Streptophyta; class Magnoliopsida; order Santalales; family Ximeniaceae; genus Malania; species Malania oleifera. Next base: position 89,658,860 of record NC_080424.1, read on the forward strand.
TCCACCAAAGTGAGCTAAATATGTTGAGACAAATTATGGGCAACAAATGATAGAGTAATAACAAAACAATAATAGGAGGGTGATAAGAAGTTATAGCAAACAAATTTGGAGGCCGTGCCTTGGTGCGATGGCAAGTGCCTCCGCCTCGGTACGGGTGGTCTCGGGTTCAAGACTTGGGAGCGGCCTCTCGAAAAATGGGGGTAAGGCTTGCCGACATCCACCTCTCCCAAACCCCACTCAAAGTGGGAGCCTTGTGCACTGGGTACGGCCTTTTTTTATGTTGTGTACATGTGCATTTACATTTCCGAACAACAATGGGAGGATCAACATTGTGGAAATATAATCATCAGATGAGGAAACCAAGGACATGGTAGTTAAAGCTAGAGAGGACTCGCTTCCTTGGAGCCACCATCTTGAATACACCTGCACATTAGGACAATCGACACGATGAGGACTCAAACTACATGGAGACGTAGGTGGATGACTGGGTAAGGACAACAAACTAGAATCTAGAAAATTAGGCAAAGGAAGAGACTTGTTGAGATTAAAAGCACTCGAGGACTAATACTCTGGTGTAGACTCAAAGAAGGTAACATCTACAGAAACAAAAAAAAGCGATACAGAGTAGGACTACAACAATGATATCCATTTTAAGTGCATGAGTAGACACATTTTATAGCACAAGGATCCAACTTATCCACCTTGAGAGTTAGTTTATGAACAAAGGACACACATCCAAATATATGAAGAGGTAGAGAGAATAAAGGTGAATTGGGAAAGAGAACGAAGTAAGGAATTTTGCCACTAAGAACAAAGGACAGCATCTTGTTGATAAGATAACAAGCAGTAAGTATAGCATGACTCCAAAATACTTTCAGTACATGCATTTGATAAAGTTAGCAGCGGAAGGGTGTTTCCTAGTGACGGCTGAGTTTGTTTTGGTGGTAGGGTTTAGGTTAGATCATGCTCTGATACCGTGTTCAGACTTTTGGTAAAATGAAAGACCTAACACAACTATAGGTCTCTCCCTCTATTTACAAATTACAATATATATCAACTACATTATAATTACCATAAAACCTTTACTCACTCTCACTTATTTAACATAACATTAACACACTAATAATACTTAATAACTAAAATAACCATGAACACAAATAATTAGCATTTGTTATATATACATTGTGTGCAGGATAATCAATTTGCCTGAGTTTTAAGTTTTTAAATTATCTTTAATGATACCATAGAGTAGAAATATTATTCGGTGTGTTTGTTATATTATCTACATAAGGGCCATGCAAAGCTCACTTATTTACATGTGCTCATGCAAATCTTGCTTATCTACATGAGTTTCATGCAAGGTTCAAAATTTTCATGCAAAGCTTGCTTCATAGATTATCAAAATTGAGCTAAGACTCTGAGGCATCTGATAATCCCCAATTTAAACTCAATTACCAGGCCATGTGACACTCGTCGAGACTCTCCCTCGACAGAGTCAACCAATAACTACACGTTCAATTTGACTGTCATGAACCCTCGAGAGATTTTTGGAAGCCATTCATAGTCATGAAATATCAGTTCCAACAATAATGAATTCATGAAGACAAGTGACCTTCATACTCAATGACATGTGGAACTATTTGTTTTATTCAATCAACAAGACAACCACACAAGCCATCATCCGAATAATTCAACATCCAGTATAAAAATCCCTGGCAAGGACAAGTGAAGACATCTCTCCTCCCCATTTAACCGAGGTCACACTATCAAGCCCTAACATTCTCCCCCACTCACTCTATCGACAACCTCGTCGATGTATTTGTAAGAAGACTTCCCACTCTTGTTGTTGATGACCTTCGTCATTGACTACATGTCTACCAGGTTATACTCTACATATTTACTCTCTACTCTATTTGACTCATCCACGGTATGAGAGAAATACAACCACTGACTTGTAAAGAACTAAAAAGGGATACGTATGCGAAGTAACTACAATAACTGATTGGTAAAGAATTGAAAAAGGTATCCAACTCATCCACTGTGCAAGGTAACTACGACAATTGGCTGGCAAAGGACTGAAAAGGATACAACTTGTCGATTGTATGAGATAACCATGACAACTAACAGTTAAGGATCTGAAAAGGATATGACTCATTAACTATATGAGGTAGTTACGACAATTGATAGGTAAAGAACCAAAAAGGTAAACAACTCATCTACTCCAATTGGTTGTCTTTTGGGTATTGAAATCTACCAAATCTTGCATCATACCATCGTTCAAGTCATCAGAGGCTTCCAAGTCTCTATATTAATTTGGTCAGAGCATGCAACATTCACCCTGCCTACCCTTTTTCATGCATTGGCGCGTCACCCTCCCTACTTTCCTAGGTACTTGGCATGAACTATTATCCTTTCCCTGCCATACTAACCGAAGCATGCATCGTTCACCTAGCTAACCCTTTAGCGCATGGTGTGACACCCTACCTACTTTCCTGGGCGCTTGGCGTGAACCATTACCCTTTCTCTGCCATGTTGACTTACCAAAGTGTGCAGCGTTGACCCGGCCAACCCCTTTAGCACTTGGCATGACACCTTGCCTACTTTCCTGGGTGCTTGGTGGGAACCATTACCATCTCTCTGTAGTCCTACTGGAAGTCCTCTGCTCACTTTCCCATCAAATTGCCATGGATTCTTTTCCAATTTCTGCACGCACAAACATAAGCAATGATCTCCATTACTCCCGTAGAGAGGCCTCAAGCTCTATTGGCACTACCCCATAGGATTATGGAAGGCATCACACCCACGATGTGTTTCAGCCTATTCAAGGCTTCCGACAACTCAATATTCTCAGACAGACCTCAAGCTCTACTGGTCTGTTTCAGGTGGGGAGGCCTCAAGCTCTATTGGCACTACCCTTTGGGATTCTGGTTGGCATCGCACCCTCGATGTGTTTTAGCCAGCTTAAGGCTTCCAGTAACTCAATATTCTCTGGCAGACCTCAAGCTCTATTGGTCTGCTTCTCGTAGGGAGACCTCAAGCTCTATTGGCACTACCTCTTGGGATGATGGATGACAATACACCCTCGATGTGTTTCAGCCTACTCAAGGCGACAGCTCAATACTTTCTAGAAAACCTTAAGCTCTATTGGTCTGCTTCCCGTAGGGAAGCCTCAAGCTCTATTGGCCCTACCCCTTAGGATTATGTATCACATCACGCCCTCATTGAGTTTCCGACTACTCAATCCTCCTTTTTCTTTCTCCTTCATGAGATAGGAGATGGCATCATGTCCTCAATGTATTTCAACATATTCTCGAGGCTTTCAACTACTCCATACCAAGGATTCTTATAAATGGAGTGACTTACTCAAGTTCCACAATTCTATTTTCAAAATCAATTTTCCCTTTGGCGGCCGCATACTCTCTTGGTACGCCTTTCTCTTGAGTCATCCCTGCCTTACATGCCTCCGGATTGTTCTATTTTACAAAAAAATTTAAATTCTCAATTTACAACTCATAGTGTTCACACACACCCAGCTTATGTACACCATGCTCTGATACCAACTGTCACGGAACCCGAATTTAAAATCAATTAACGGGCCGCGTGGCACTCGTCGAGACTCTCCCTTGACAGAGTCCGCCAATAACTACACATTCAATCCGGATGTCATGAACACTCAAGAGGTTTTCAGAAGCCATTCATAGTCATAAAATATCAGCTCCAACAATAATGAATTCATGAAGACAAGCGACCGCCATACTCAATGACATGTGGAACTATTTGTTTTATTCAATCAACAAGACAACCACGCAAGCCATCATCTGAATAATTCGACATCCAGTATAAAAATTGTTGGCCTAACATGGCTTTCGAATCTTGTTTTGATGATAACAAATAAAGGTTAATTTAACAAAGTTGTTGTTTAAGTAATGAAATTTCAGGAAATCTTGTATGACAAAGTTCAAAAGGAACAAAGAAATGGATGTTCAAGATCACTAGTACCATAAAGCCACACTCCATCTACAAAGTGATCAGAAGAAATCTCAAGAGGACCAGGATGTTCAAAACATATGGAAGCTTAAAGGAGACTCAAGCTCAAGTCTAAGAGGATTCAAAGCAAAGACTTATATAAAGACTTCAAGCTTAGAGTGTTTAAGTCTTTAGGATAACTTATGTAAGTACTTCATTCTAAATATCATGTTGAAATGCTTTGAAACTCATTAGGGGTTAAAATGGACTTAGAAACCTTATTTTGAAAAACCCGGAAAATGCTTTTTAAAAGTAACAAAGCAAGATGGCTAAGAGTTTTGAAAATAACCTGAAAAAACAGTGTTTATAACTATTCAAGCAACTGAAGTTTAAACCTCAGGTGCCTAAAGAATTTCCTGAACAAATTCTGAAGAGGCAGTGCAAGCCCAAGTGCCTAACCCTTGCAACCTCAAGCGCCTAACCCTGTTTCAAGTTGAAAATATACATTGTGTTAAGAAACTTTAGGCGACTGACCCCGAGACCTCAAGCACCTGATCACTGTTAACGACTATAATTTTTAAAAGTTTTAAAATTCAAATTTATATTGCCTTTGCCCCAAACTTCGTATAAACTTGGGAAACACTCCAAGTAACTTGGGCAACACAAATTAAACTTTTTTGAACTTAAAAATACATGATTTCTTGAATCAAATCAATACCAAGAATTGAAAATCTACTCTCAAACCTTATTGCTCTTTCTCTTTCAAAGCTCTCTTGCTTGCATCTTCATACTGAGAATTGCTAAGATAATCTAAGTCTCTGATCAATCTTCTCTGAGTTCAAACCTCTGAATTGCTGATTCTTATCAAGAGAAGAAAATCGGTGAAATAATTCTTGAGCTTCAATTCAATTTCTTTGATATTTGTTTTAAGTATATTAGTTGAGCTTTATTTGTACTAACCAGCTCTATCTGAGAGCATCTCTTGTACAAAAGAAATCTTTTTTTATTCCCTTGTTTCTTTGATGGTTCAGGTTATTGGATCGTTGTAACCGAGCGTGGGGAGGGATTGTAAACGGTTTGTTCCACCCGCAAAGGAAGTGTTAGTGGAATCCTTAGGTGGTCTTACCTAAGGCAAGGACGTAGGCTTGGTATAAGTCAAACCTCATAAAAAACTCGGTCTCACTCTCTACCCTTTCTATATAATTTTTTTTTCAGCATATATAAATTGTGTTTCAAAGTGCAGGTTGCTGAAAACTGAGATTGAGAAAAACTTTTAATTTAAGAGAGTACATTGATTAATCTTTTGCGGAAATCTTAAAGTGAGTACGTTGATTAATCGTTTTCGGAAATCTTGATTAAACGAATTGCACAAATATTCATTCATACAGGGCCCTAAACTGAGTTTTTGCAAACACTGAAATAAGGAAGTGCTGCAGCAATTGGTTAAGTATCTTGTGTTTTGATTGATTGATTGAATTATTCAAAAGCTGAGAGTATTATATTTTGAATCATTAGTTTGTATTGATAGAATCAAAATCTTTGGTTGGTTTAATTGAGCATTTAAAATCAAAACATTCTTGTGTGTTTGCTATGTATACAAAAGATTGTGAATTTATAAAAAGGCTTAAAAGAATTTTATAAACCCAATTCACCCCCTCTTAGGACTACACCTTAACTTTCAATTGGTATCAGAGCTAGGTTATAGCAAATCTTAATTAGAAGCTATATAAAGGTCTAACTGGCACACCTAGGTGTATCCCCTTTGGCTGAAGGTCAATCCTCAACTAGACCACCTATATTTTGGGGTTTACACTATACGTTTTGGAAACAAAGAATGAAAATATATATTCAAACTATGAATTGGAAAGTATGGATAATTGTCACACATGGTGACTACATTCCTACTAAATTAGTAGATGGTAAAGAAGTTCCTAAAGAAGAAAGAGACTTAACCGATAATGACTATAAAATGATGCAAGTAAACTCAAGTGCCATGAATGCACTATATTATGTTTTAGACGTTAATGAATTCAATAGTGTCATGGCATATAAGTCAGCTAAAGAAATTTGGGACAAGTTAGAGATAACCTATGAAGGAACTATAGACGTTAGAGATAGTAGAATCGACATGCTCACTAGTGAGTATGAAGCCTTTAAAATGAATCCTAATGAAACTATCACTAGCATGTATACTAGGTTTACTCACATAATAAATTCCTTAAATGCTTTAGGGAAAAATTATTCAACATATGAAATGATTCGAAAATCCTTAGAGGACTTCCTCCGATATGGGAACCTAAGGCCACAGAATCACGAAAGGAAGAAACTTGAAAAATACCTCTCTTGATGAGTTAATCGAATCCCTTCTCACATATGAGATGGCAATGAACAAAAGAAATTTAGAGAACAATAATAAAAATAAGAAATCAATAGCCCTTAAGGCTAGCAAAGAAAGTTCTAGTGATAAAGATGAAGACAACGAATTAGATGATGAAGAACTAGCCTTAATCACTAAAAGACTTGGAAATTTTTTCAGGAAAAATAGGAAATTCCCACACAAGTTTAAAGGATCAAAAACTAATAAGGGAGAAACAAACACAAAGGAAACTAAAAATGAACAACCTACATGTTATAACTGTAAGAAGGTCAGACACATTAAACTTGATTGTCCACAGCTGAAGAAAGACAAGAAGAAGAAAAAGAAGGCAATGAAAACTACATGGGATGATACAAGCTCAAACAAATCAGCAGATGAATCAAGTGAACAAGAAGTTGCCAACATGTGCTTTATGGCACACAATGCTGAGGTAAACTCCTATTATAGTTCATCGAAAGAATCTAGTGGAGAGTTGTAATGATTCATGTGATAGTATGCTTTCATACAAGGAAATCCAAGCTGAATTATTCACCTTACATAATAGGTTCATTAAAATGTCTAAAAGGAACATAGCCTTGAAAGAACAAAATGAAAATCTTAAAAATCAACTAGAAAGTTCTAAAACAGCTGAAAAAGAAAAAGAATCTCATATTGATGATCTAATGAAGAAAATTAACATGTTTCAAGAGTTAGTAAAACTACAAGAAAATGGAGAAAGCAAGAAAGACCTAGAAATACGTGATCTTAAAAGTAAAATTGAAGATAAAATCATTTACAACTTTACTAAACGGAAAGAGAATTTTGAAAAGATAGTTGGACAACAAAGGATGTTTAATAACAAAGAAGGAATTTGTTACAATGGAATTGAAAACAAAAGGAAGAAGAACTTATTTATGGGATACTTTGTAAAAGAAGCAAAATACTATGCAAGTACATCCTCTACAAATATACATGAAAACACTACTTGTTTCTTGTGTAGAAATAAGGGACACATAAAGTTTAATTGTCCACTTAAAAAGAAATATGTCAAAATCAAAAATGAATGGAAAGTGAACACTAAAAATAGATATGACTTAAAAAGAATTAAGAAGGTTTGGGTTCCAAAAATAACACCGTAAATCCTTCCTTGTAGGTATCCTTTAGGACCACTCCATCAAAGGAAAAATGGTACTCAGACAGCGGGTGTTCAAAACATTTGACCGGGTATAGAACAAAGTTCACCACCCTAATTCAAAAAGATGGAGGGTATGTGACCTTCGGTGATAATGCTAAAGGTAAAATCGTCGGAATTGGTAAAGTTGGTAAAGAACCCTCACTTACAATTGATGATGTTTTGTTAGTTGATGGATTAAAGAATAACCTTTTAAGCATAAGTTAACTTAGTGACAGGGTTTGACATAATCTTTAAGCAAGATAAGTGTATAGTTCAAAATCCAAGAAAACATGAAATTCTATTTACAACTTATAGAGTAAAAAATGTATATAGTATAAACCTTGAAAACTTAATCTTTCAAGATGTAAGATGCTTGGCTGCCATGAATGAAATCAGTTGGCTTTGGCATAGAAGACTAGGACATGCAAGCATGGATCTATTATCAAACCTATCTAGAAAGAAGTTAGTCAAAGGTTTACCATATACAATATTCATAAAAGATAAAATTTGTGATGCTTGCCAACTTGGAAAGCAAATTAAAATAAGTTTTAAAAAGAAGAAACATATCTCTACTAGTAAACCCTTAGAACTTATTCATTTAAATTTGTTTGGTCCTACTAGAACTCAAAGCATAGGAGGTAAGCAATATGTCTTTGTCATAGTTGATGACTACTCTAGGTTTACTTGGGTATTATTTTTAACCTCCAAGGATGAAGCTTGTAACATGTTAATAAATTTATGCAAGAAATTTCAAAATGAAAAATGATATAATGTTTCAAATATAAGGAGTGATCAAAGAAGAAAATTCAACAACAAAGAAGTCGAAAAATTTTGCAATGAATATGGAATTAATCATAATTTTTCAGCACCTAGAACTCCACAACAAAATGGAGTTGTTGAAAAAATAGAACTCTTCAAGAAATGGCAAGAACAATGCTAAATGAACATAATCTATCAAAAAACTTTTGGGCTGAAGCGGTAAACACCGCATGCTATGTGATAAATAGAGTTTCAATAAGATCAAATTTGAATAAAACTCCCTATGAACTTTGGAAAGGAAGAAGGCCCAACATTTCTTACTTCCATGTTTTTGGATGCAAATGTTTTGTATTAAATGATAAAGATAATTTGGGGAAATTTGATGCAAAAGCTGATGAAGGTATATTCTTAGGGTATGCATTAAAAAGCAAAGCTTTTAGAATATACAATAAAAGAACTCTTACAATCTTGGACTCAATTCATGTAACATTTGATGAAAAAAATTCATTCAATAAATCAATAAAAGGAGAAGAAGTTCAAACCACTCAAAAACCAGAAGACTTAAACATAGTAGAAGCAAAAGAAGAAGAAAATGCAGTAAAATCAAATAATGAAGCTATTAAAAATACTGAATTACCCAAAAAATGGAAATATGTGAGAAATCATCTAAAATATCAAATAATTGGAGAAGCATCAAGAGGTATAACTACAAGATCTTCTTTGAAAAATCTATGTAATCATTATGTTTTCTTATCTCCAGATGAACCAAAAAATGTTGAAGAAGCTCTAAGTGATGACTCATGGATAATAGCCATGCAAGAAGAATTAAATCAATTTGAAAGAAATAAAGTATGAAAATTAGTTCCCAAACCGGATAACCATTCAATCATTGGAACTGAGTGGGTATTTAGAAATAAAAAGGATGAAAATGGAATTGTCATAAGAAATAAAACTAGACTTGTAGCTCAAGGATACAACCAAGAAGAAGGAATAGATTATGATGAGACATTTGCTCCCGTAGCTAGAATGGAAGCAATAAGAATGCTTTTAGCTTATGCATCTCATAAGGAATTCAAATTGTATCAAATGGATGTGAAGAGTGCCTGATGGTTTAATAAATGAAGAGGTATATGTAGCACAACCACCGGGCTTTAAGGACATTCAAAAACCTGATTATGTATACAAGTTAACTAAGATCTTATATGGTTTGAAACAAGCCCCTACGGCTTGGTATGAAAGACTTAGTGGATTTTTACTAGAAAAGGGGTTTTCTAAAGGAAAGATTGATAGTACCTTATTTATCAAAACTAAGAAAGATGACATGCTCATAATCCAAATTTATGTAGATGATATCATATTTGGTGCAACTAATGATAATCTATGTCAGGAATTTGCTAAATGTATGCAAGAGAAATTTGAAATGAGCATGATGAGAGAATTGAACTACTTCCTAGGATTACAAATCAAACAAGCAAAGAATGAAACTTTTATAAATCAATCCAAATATATATAAAATATGCTTAAAAAAATCAACACGGAAAGTAGTAAACCAAAAGGTACCCCCATGAGTACTACCATAAGCCTTGACAAAGATGAAAAAGGAAAACCAGTAGATATGAAATATTATCGAGGTATGATAGGAAGTTTGTTATACTTAACAGCCAGTAGGCCGGATATAATGTTTAGTGTATCCATGTGTGCACGGTTTCAATCAGCACCTAAAGAATCACATCAAATAGCTGTGAAAAGAATCCTAAGGTACTTGATAGGTACAATTGATTTAGGACTTTGGTATCCTAAGGACACCGAATTCAAAATGATTAGTTATTCAGATGTCGATTATGCAAGCTGTAAGATTGATAGAAAAAGTACGAGCGGAACTTATCACTTTCTAGGAAGATCCTTAGTATCTTAATTTTCTAAGAAACAAAACTCCGTAACCTGATCCACAGCTGAAGCTAAATCTGTAGTAGCTGAGAGTTGTTGTGTACAAACCTTGAACATGAAACAGCAATTAAAGGACTATAATCTAGAATATTCCATCATACCAATTAAGTGTGATAACACAAGTGCAATAAATATCTCTAAAAATCCTATATCACCCTCAAGAACTAAACACATTGACATAAGACACCATTTTCTAAGTGATCACGTTCAAAAAGAAGATATACTACTTGAATTTATAAATACAAATGACCAATGGGCGGATATCTTCACAAAACCTCTTCCCGAAGAAAGATTTCAATTAGAAGAGAACTTGGTTGTTACATAGTAGGGAAGTGATTTAGGAAGATTTCATATCGAGTAAAATGAGAAATTTAAAAAATTAAGGACTTCAGGCGACTGAGCAGTGTGTTTTTTAGGCTCAAGTGCCTGAGCCATTAGACCTCAGGCGACTGAGGTACTACGGCCTGCTGAATTCAATTTCTATAAATCTCCAGGCGACTGAGCCAAATCTTCAAGCGCCTGAACTTGCGGGTTATATACTTTTAAGGGCGAAAACCCTAACTCTTCAGAGTCCAGGCTACTGAACCCTGCTCCATCACTCGCCCGAGGCTCTTACCCTTGATTTCCCTCAACTCCTCACTCAAAATCCCTCGAATCAAAGCCTCAAAATCCTTCTCCTACACCTCTTCCTACGGATTCTAGGGTTTCTCTTGGCTAATTTCTTTCATTCTCCAAAAATCAAAGATGCCGCATACCAAAACTACAGCAAATTGAGGATCTTCTTCAGGAAAAGATGAAAACAACATCGAACAATAGCTTGTCACTCCCCAATCGAAGCTTCGATATCGTTCTCATCTCTATTCTACGGACCCAATTTTCAGTAAGGTCATAGATACCACTTTCTTCGATTCAGAGTTTCTGGAAATCCTACCTATGTTTAGGAATATCGTTTGGAAAAATTTTGTAGTATATCAAGCCAAAGGATTGTATCCCAACTTAGTAAAAAAATTTTATGCAAATATGATCCATGGAGAAAATGTCCTAGCCACTGAGATTAGAGGAAAGAAGATCGTCTTAAGTCCACAAATCTTGGCTCTGATTTTGCATGTCACCCCGGGTGAATTTGAATGTCCAGCTTTTGCTCAAACTTGGATTCTAAAGCAAGGTTTCACACCCGAAGAATTTTTACCACTGATTATGGTAGAGGAACCGGTTTACTTTGGTCATCCTCCTATGTACAAGCAGTTGAATCTTCAAGCCCAAATACTTCAAAAAATCATCACCAACAACATCCTACCTAATGTTGGCTCCTATGATCACCTCTCCTATGTAGATTGCTTTGTATTATGGTGTCCACTAAAAAGGAAGAAATTTGATCTCTCTAGCCTAATTTTGAAATGGATGTAGGCCAAATTGGAAGCTACTCGTGTAACTCTTCCTTATGGTGGTGTTCTAAACCTTATCTTTGCTCAACTCAACGTTACCACCCCTACTGAACTATTCATCAAGCATACTAGATATGACATTTTCACTTCCACAACCCTCAAGCAAATGGGATATGAAAAGCACGATCAGGGTTGGTTTTTGAAAGGAGGACGACCTCAAAGGCCAACAGTTGTACCTCCTCCTCCTCCTCCTCCAGCACAGGACCAAGGACCTCCAGCTGACACTCCCTCTTGGTTTACCCCCTTCCATCACGAATTCTCTACTTTCAGCAAAGATATGCGATCAGGTCTTCAATCCCTTCATGAGAATGTATCATCACTCCATACTACCTATTCTTCACTTGATCAGCGCCTAACTCACATTGAGCAGTATAGGGCTAGCTCATCTCGTAGTGTTGATCCTATATGGATACTAGTCCTGCCCCTAGGAGTGATGTTTCTTCTGATGAAGAATCTGAGGAAGGAAGTGAGGAAGGTGATGAAGAGGAAGCTGAAGCTGAAGCTGATGATGATGATACTGCTGATGCTTGATTTGTTTTGCCTTGTGTTAAAATCCTATCTATGTATTGGCTTTGTCTTGAGTTGTTTGCTTTTGTTTTCATTTGGCTTGTAACTCCATTGCTTATGACTTTGTGTAATATGACTATGCTCTTTATGTGCAAAGACTCTTTATGCCTATGCTCCTCATTACTTTTTGATTGATGTCAAAGGGGGAGAGATATTTTGGAGAGCAAACATGAGAAGAAGAGAGTATCTTAGAGAGCAACCATGAAAAATGAGAATATAGCAAATATGTAAAACACATAGCATGGGGGAGTAAAAGCAAAAATGAAGAACAATGAGAACATAAGAAAAATGAGACTATAATACAATATACTTGATTGTGCCTTATTAAGTTTTTGACCTTACTTATATTTGAAATCATCATTTTTTTCATATTTGTTAAAAGGCATGCTTATTGTAAGGGGGAGCCTTATCAAGGTTCTCACATCTTTGCTCCTTATTTGTCATCATCAAAAAAGGGGAGATTGTTGGCCTAACATGGCTTTCGAATCTTGTTTTGATGATAATAAATAAAGGTTAATTTAACAAAGTTGTTGTTTAAGTAATGAAATTTCAGGAAATCTTGTACGACAATGTTCAAAAGGAACAAAGAAATGGATGTTCAAGATCACTAGTACCATAAAGCACACTCCATCTACAAAGTGATCAGAAGAAATCTCAAGAGGACCAGGATGTTCAAAACATATGGAAGCTTAAAGGAAACTCAAGCTTAAGTCTAAGATGATTCAAAGCAAAGACTTATATGAAGACTTTAAGCTTAGAGTGTTTAAGTCTTTAGGATAACTTATGTAAGTACTCCATTCTAAATATCATGTTGAAATGCTTTGAAGCTCATTAGGGGTTAAAATGGACTTAGAAATCTTATTTTGAAAACCCCAGAAAATGCTTTTTAAAAGTAACAAAGCAAGATGGCTAAGAGTTTTGAAAATAACTTGAAAAAACAGTGTTTATAACTGTTCAGGCGACTGAAGCTTAAACCTCAAGCACCTAAAGAATTTCCTGAACAAATTATGAAGAGGCAGTGTAGGCCCAGGCGCCTAACCCTGTTTCCAGTTGAAAATATACACTGTGTTAAGAAACTTCAGGCGACTGACCCCGAGACCTTAAGCGCCTGACCACTGTTTACGGCTATAATTTTTAAAAGTTTTAAAATTCAAATTTATATTGCTTGTGCCCCAAACTTCATATAAACTTGGGAAACACTCCAAGTAACTTGGGCAACACAAATTAAACTTTTTTGAGCCTATAAATACATGATTTCTTGAATCAAATCAGTACCAAGAATTGAAAATCTGCTCTCAAGCCTTGTTGCTCTTTCTCTCTCAAAGCTCTCTTGCTTGCATCTTCATACTGAGAATTGCTAAGATAATCTGAGTCTCTAATCAATCTTCTCTGAGTTCAAACCTCTGAATTGTTGATTCTTATCAAGAGAAGAAAGCCGGTGAAATAATTCTTGAACTTCAATTCAATTTCTTTGATATTTGTTTTGAAGTATATTAGCTAAGCTTTATTTGTACTAACCAGCTCCATCTGAGAGCATCTCTTGTACAAAAGAAATCCTTTCTTGTTTTCTTGTTTCTCTGATGGTTCAGGTTATTGGATTGTTGTAACCGAGCGTAGCGTATCGCTTAGAGAGGGGGCTCCACCCTAAAGGAGGGATTGTAAAGGGTTTGTTCCACCCCGCAAAGGAACGTGCTAGTAAAATCCTTAGGTGGTCCTGCCTAAGGCGAGGACGTAGGCTGGGTATAAGCCGAACCTCGTAAAAAACTCGGTCTCACTCTCTACCCTTTCTATATAATTTTTTTTTTCAGCATATATAAATTGTGTTTCAAAGCGCAAGTTGCTGAAAACTGAGATTGAGAAAAACTTTTACTTTAAGAGAGTACATTGATTAATCTTTTGCGGAACCTTAAAGGGAGTACATTGATTAATTGTTTGCGAAAATCTTGGTTAAAAGAACTGCACAAATATTCCTTCATAAAGGGCTTTAAACTAAGTTTTTGCAAACGCTGAAATAAGGAAGTGCTGCAGCAATTGGTTAAGTATCTAGTGTTTTGATTGATTGATTGAATTATTCAAAAGCTGAGAGTATTATATTTTGAATCATTGGTACGTGTTGATCGAATCAAAATCTTTGGTTGGTTTAATTGAGCATTTAAAATCAAAACATTCTTATGTGTTTGCTAAGTATACAGAAGATTGTGAATTTGTAAAAAGGCTTAAAAGAATTTTATAAACCCAATTCACCCCCCCTTTTGGGACTATACCTTAACTTTCAAAAATCCCTGGCGAGGACAAGTGAAGACATCTCTCCTCCCCATTTAACCGAGGTCGCACTTTCAAGCCCTAACACTCTGCTTAAAAGGGTTCTTACTTCTATATCTTTTCATTTATAGGGAGAAGGATTGAGAAATTGGAAATAAAAGTGAAAGATTGTGTAGGATCAACCATCACGATGCGTGTGAGACAATATTGACAGTGAATTCCCTTCGCAAGCTCTCGGGGGAGTGGATTTCAGTTAAGGGCCAAAGCAATCTACATCATTTGCTACTCTCTTCCTACTCTCTTTTATATTTTGTGTAGCATGCATTTGTGTATTCAGCAAGATTATTTTTTTATGGAATTATTTGCTTTCAATTCTGTAAACAACCAATTCATTCCCCTCTTAGGTGCCACTAAGCCAACGACTGATGTCAAAGTAGGCTCTAGACTGATACTATAGGTCACATGGCATCCATAGTAATCAACGGGCTAGCTGAAGGGCAATTCACAAACATACCTCCACTATTTAATTGAACCAACTACACTATTGGGAGGCTTGAATGAAATTTATATTCAATCTATTGATTTAAATTTGTTAAAAGTACACATTAACTGTCCACACATTCCCAAAAATTGATTAACAATATTTGTGTACTTAGAGTTGAACCAAAATGGGATAGAAGTTACTAGAATAATGCAATTAAATGCTAGGCAATGAACCTTCTCTACTGTGCAATTGATTTAATGAGTTTAATCACACATCCACATGTGAATCTGCTAAAAAGATATAGGATAAATTAAAGGTGCAAGAAGGAACAAATATAGTAAAAGGGTCTAATATTAAACTCTTGATGCATAAATACAAACTTTTTTAGTAGGCCATGGTTTTAAATAACGGCCGTTATGTAGCATGACGGCCATTACGTAATGGAATTTCAAGGCCCCAATACTGATACAGACCTCTGTAGCAGTGAGGAAAAAATTCACAGCCATAACAGCCGTTATGCTTCTGTAACGGGCCGTCACACCCCATTACACCATCATTCCCTGCCGACAGCCCTATATACTGAAAAACACCTCATTTGCTCCTGATTTTTTGGAGTTTTGCTGCAATTCTCCCTATCCCAAGGTCATTCAATTTAGATCCAGTAATCTATGGCTGCCAAAACAGAAATTCATGCTTGAAATCGCCATATGAAGGTGATTTACTGCATCCACTTCAATTTGAAATTTTATCCATTTGGGAAGAAATTTGTCGCTGTTTGGAAGTGACTTGGGTAGATTTGAGTAAGAAATCAAGCTATAAAATCGGGGTTTGGGTAGATCCGAAGAGGATTTGAGGCTTTGAGCTTTGAATAGAGTTCGGGAATGGGAGGTGCTTTGTGTTCGTGAGTTCATGATCCTGACTTCCTGCTCGTGGGTTTGCCTACTGCCAGAGTGTGCAATTTATTCCACCCCATCTTTTTTTCTCTCTAAAACATGTTAGACAGCTTATTAGCTTAACTAATTAATTTGCTACTTATAGCTTAAGCATATGCAATGTTTATAAGTTAACTATTTCCACTTACTACTTAGTACTTAGTTACTTTTACTTTTAATTGCTAATTTGCTACGCTTATAGCTTAACTAATTAATTTGCTCAATGGGCCTAAATTGCTATATTTAGTTATTGATATTTTGAATATTAAAATTTAAAAATTAAAATTGTTAGAAAATACAAAACAATATGTAACTATTAAGGATTAACTATTAAGTATTAAATATTTAGTCTTAAATTGCTTAATGGGCCAAAATTGCCTAACCCATAATGTCCCAAATTTTTATGCTTGCTTCGTTATTGGCTTATTGTTATTTTGAAAAGTAAATTTTTAAAATTAAATTTCTAGAAATTGATAAAATTTCAAGGAACTATTAAATGTAACTATTTCGTACACTAATATTAATGAATTTATTGGGTATGTATAATTGTATATTGACTCATTTTATGTCTTTATTAATTGGTTTTCATTTTCAATTACAGTTCTAAATTTTTTAATCATTAAAGTAGTGGAATGTATAAAAAAAAAATGATTTTTCCTGTAAATAGCGCACTAAAATTAGTATAAAAATCATGTTGCATATTAAAAAATGTTTTTTCATTGAATAAAAGTGGTAAAAAATCATTAAAAATCATGTTATAAAGATTCCATGCTTATTCTTCAATTTTGACACGGTTGTGCATGCATGAAAATAATTTACAGCTGCTACGACTGCTTCCTGTTACATAACGTCCGCATCTCCCGCATCCCGCAATTGTTATGCGACATTACCAGCGATCGCGATTTAAAACCATGACCATGGTTTTAAATAACAGCCATTATGAGTAGGCACCCAGGTAATATTTTTTTTTTTACCATTCATACCGCAGAAACAAGAGGTAATTTTTAAACAGTATACTAATGAGATTCATCATAACAGGTTGTACTATAGAATGGACCTCCAAGGACAATGCCAAATAAAAGAAAAATTCAATAATCTATATTAAAGAATCGATAGATTATGAATGTAATTCTCTATCAAATGAACCTCTTAAGGACAATGCCATATGATTTAACCCTTGTGTCAAATGCGTTTGGCCACTTGGGATATTAGCATTTAGCTTGTGCATATTGCCGCACACTTAAAAAAAGTATAAAAGAATATATACAAGTAAGAATACTAGAATAGTCAACCATTACATTTACTTGCTGCAATATATGGAAGATTCTTATGTATCAAAATATAAATTTACCCATTTATGGAGATTCCAAAACCCACTTTTTCTATCAGTGATGAAAAAAAGTTCACCTGCACATATCAAAACTCAGTGAATCAATTCATGAAACAGTTTATTCTACTGCGATTTTAAAATTACTGAATATTATGTAAATATATATAAGGATACATCCAGTTAGTTATTATCAGTCTCATATGGAAAATCTTGAACTTAAACTACATGAAATATAAAATTCCCAACGAAACCAACCCACCAACTGCAAAACCAGAATCCACAAGAACATAAACGAAACCTGAGCAGAGTCCATGACTCCATAGTGCAGCATAGGATATTTGTCTAAAGACGTTGATTATCAATGGAAAATGAATGGAGGCAATAAATTTTTTTAGATAAGATTCATAAGAAAAGAAGACATATTAAAGATGTATACAACAATGTTGTACAACTATAACTAAGGATGCATATCCCTCTGCTACTTCCAAAAAATAAATAAATAATTATTTTGCATGAAAGAGATGTAAATACAATTTTCCACAAAAAAACAGATGTTATGAACCTGAGTGAATTATGTTCCATCAAAGAAATGTTGGATACTTGGCATCAAATTTCTAATGCCTTGTCAAAAGCAACCTAAACGTATGAAATTTTCAAATTTTAATAAACAAAAAAATTATTTTTTAACTTTTTAAAGTTTTGATCAAAGCATTCGAATTTTTTTCACAAAGAATAAAAAAAATTTATATTAAGAAAGAAAGGGAATGCAATCAAAAAAGGCAAGAAATCCTCAAAAAAGAAAAATAAAAAAAGAAATAAAAAATAAACCTAATGGTACTACCCATTCTCCAAAAGAGACCTAACATGCTACCTAACAAAGCATTCCGAAACTTACTGGAAGTTGCTGCAACATCAAACTTTGAAAGTTAAAAACAAAGAAATTTTGTTTTAACTTGATCTGTACAATCAAAATTTTGATGATTTATAGGATGCACGTAACTAAACAATAACACTAAAACAGAAGAATATAATTGATAAACTGAAAGATTTAGTCTAAATGAATGGAAGTTTAATTCAATTTCATAAAAGTCAGGCTATTTATGTTGTTTTTCCAGCTGTACGCAGTGGATAAAGGTTACAACAACAAAACCAAGCATAAGTCCCACTAGGTGAGGTCGGCTATATGAATCATTTTCCGCCAATTTATGTGATCATGGACCATTACTTTTGACAAATTCAGGCCTATTAAATCCTTACTATCTCATTCCAAGTTATTTTAGGTCTACCCCTATCCCTTCTACTGTCCCCCCCCCCCCCAACAATGGTGCACTATGTGGCCTACATTGCAAGTGTCCAAGTCATCTGAGTCGTCCCTTCCTTATCTTATCTTCTATAGGAGTTGTACCTAACTTACGGGTGAATATGTTCATTCCTTAATTTATCTTTCAGTGTTATATCACTCATACATCTAGGCCTTCTCATCTCAAAAACCTTTACTTTTCGGATATTTTGTTTCTTCGTCGCCCAACATTCCGATCCATATAGCATAACTAGTCTTATAGCCATCCTATAAAACTTCTCTTTTAATTTTAAAGGTATTCTACGATAACAAAGCACACTTGAAGCACTTCTCCATTTTACTCAACCTGCTTTAATTCTATGCATTACATCATCTTCAATTTCTCCTTCAATTTGCATAATAGATCTAAAGTATCGAAATCTACAAGTGTTATTTATTTCTTTATCATCAAGTTCAACTTTGTATCCAATATTCCTCCTACCATTACTGAAATTACATTTCATATATTTTGTCTTATTTCTACTTATCCTAAAGTCTCTAGATTCTAAAGCTTCTCTCCATAATTCTAACTCAGCGTCTACTCCGCCCTTAGTTTCATCAATCAATACAATATCATCTGCAAACAACATACACCATGGAACCTCATTTTGAATGCCCTTAGTCAGTTGGACTATCACTAAAGCAAAAAGATAAGGGCCCAAAGCAGATCCTTGATGTACACCTATGGTGATTGGAAATTCACTAGTTTCTCCATCTATAGTCCTAACACTAGTTATTACTCGATCGTATATATCCTTAATGACATCAGTATACCTACTACATACACCTTTTTTTTCTAAAATCTACCATAGAACTTCCTAGGTACCCTATCATATGCTTTCTTTAAGTCAATAAACACTATATGCAAGTCCCTCTTCTTTTTCCTAAACTTTTCCGTTAATCTTCTTAAAAGATATATAGCTTCTGTGGTAGATCTCTCAAGCATAAAACCAAATTGATTTTCTCAGATCTTCGTTTCTAGCCTTAATCTTTGTTCAACTATCCTTTCCCACGGTTTCATCATATGACTCATAAGTTTAATTCCACGATAGTTATTACAATTTTAAATATCTCCTTTATTTTTGTATATAGGAATTAAAGTTCTTTTCCTCCATTCATTTGGCATTTTCTTATTATAATTGTGTTAAATAAATTAGTCAACCATATAATTCCATTATCACCTAAGTATTTCCAAACTTCAATTCGGATGTCATCCAGTCCTATAGCTTTTCCATTTTTCATCTTTTTTAGTGCAAATTTAATTTCTTTAACTCTAATTTTGCGAATAAATCTCATATTTTTAGTCTATTCCTCATTTGTTAATTCTAAGTTTAAGCCTTCTATTTATTTTTTATTAAACAACTTACTAAAGTAACTTCGTCATCTTTCTTTTATGTTTACGTCCTTCACCAAGACAATATCATCCTCACTTCTTATACATTTTACATTTCCTAAGTGCTTACTCTTCATTTCTCTAGCTTTAGCAAGTTTAAATATATCTTTTTCCCCTTCTTTTGTATCTAATCTATCATACAAACTATTAAATGATCTGTGTTTAGCTTCACTAATGGCCTTTTTTGCATCTTTTCTCACCTCTTTGTACTTTTCAAAGTTATCCATGTTTCTACATTTTTGTCACGTTTTATACCAAATTCTTTTTGTCTTTACGGCTTTTTGGACATCTTTATCTCACCAATAACTTTCTTTGCAATTCTAGAATCTTCCCCTTGATCATGTTCGAAATCGCGGTCGCGGGTAACGTCGCGGGTCGCGGGAGACGCGGGTGTTACGTAACAGGAAGCGGGCGTAACGATCGTGAATTTTTTTCACACATGCACAACCATGCCAAAATTAAAAAATAAGCATGAAATCCATTAATACATGATTTTTAATGAATTTTGAAGGCTTTCATTCACCCTACAAATGCTTTTTAATAGGCATTATGATTTTTATATTAATTTTAGTGCGCTGTTTACAAAAAAAAGCATATTTTTTTATAGTTTACATTAGTTTAATGAGTAAAAAGATGTAGAAATGTAAGAATCAATTAATTAAAGTCATAAAGTTACTAAAAATGAATCAATACTCAATAGACTTAATACTCAATATACACATTACAGTGATTACACATACATGAATTTAAAAAGTGATTAATATCAAATATCAATAAATAGTTGAAAATACATGAATACAATATTACAAATTTATAACATAACACATGTCACCACCAAAAAGAATGACGTGGAGGGTCTTCATAATTTGCATCTATATCTTGAGATTGGGATGGGAAATTATCTCCCCATCCTTGTGGAAATACATAGTTAAATGAACCCAAGTTTGCGTCATTTTGTTGTTGCTCTTGAAAATGTACTAGTGATGAAAATTCTCCTGAATAATGTCTATAAGTTGGGGCAGGGGCTGGCTCTGGGTAGTGTGTAGAAGAAGACTCACTAGATCCTGAGATTCCTGATCCACTGGGATAAAAATGTGAGTCACGAGATGCATAATGTGGATATGCTGGATGAGATCCATATGATTGTGATGATGAACCATCTAAACCAAAGTCGCCAAAACTACGAACCACACCATATGAATCTTTAGTAGAATCGCTAGGGTCACCACGAGCACTCCTTCTCCTGGATTGTGAAGATTGGTTCCCTGGAGGAATACCCAAGTCATAATTTTCAGATATGTCATGTAGTCCATAAGGATCAGAAGGATATATATCCCTTCCAAATGATGTCCCTGTATCATATCCATAATTATATTCTACACCGCCGCCTCCACCACCACCACTGCCATCCCCCCCAATCCCAGCTCCAGCACCACTATTACCATCATCATCACTTGGTGGGCTCAAACCAAGATTGTCATCACTTTGTGTGCGTTCAGGACTTGAACTTGAATCATCATGCGCGTTTATTGGTGGTTGATCACCTCCTTCTGTAGTACCACCAACCTCTTCATTTAACCAATTTGAATTGTCCTGACCGTCGAGTAGTGGTGTCTCTCTCTCCTCTAACCATTGACTTAAAGGATCATCTTATTCGAAAATGTAGTCCAAATTGATAGGATTGAAACCCTCTTCAATTTCTCATTGGCTTCTTCTCATTGTACGTCTTAACTTTAACCTCATGTTGTAATGTACGAAAACAAGTTTTTGTAGTCTCATGTACTTTAATCTATTTTTTGTTTTCGTATGGATGAGGCTAAAGGTGCTCCAATTACGCTCACAGTTCGAAGCTGATGTGGTCTGGCTAAGAACTCTAATTGCTATTCTTTGAAGCTCAAGAACACACAAGCCATAATGAATCCACCATTCAGCTGCATGAATAATTAAAAAGAGTTTTATGTTAGTATAGCGTATTTCAAAAGTCAAATTTGAACACAAAGAGAGAAAATAGAGTAATTCTCTATTATTTAGCTATATAGCCATATTTACCAGGATTTGTTTGTTTTACTGCCCTTTGAGCCAACGGGGTTCCAAAAGTCTCCTGCCTATCTCAATATAGCAACAACTAAAAAAGGATGATTGTGAAATATAATTAATTAATTAGATATATTAATAATTATTCTTAAAAGTATTACTAAATACTAGAACAATTCATTATTCAATTTAATGGAACCAATACTTACTTGATTAATAGCCCGAATTTGAGTATCTATATCGGGTACCAACTTGATTATCACTTTTTTAACTCCATCCATGACTTCTCTAGCAACTTCAGGAGAGGGTGGGGCACCATAAAGAAATTGTGGGTTCAAAAAATACCCTACAATTAAATTTAGAAACATATTAATCAATAGTTTTCTAATTCAACTATGCATAATTTAAAAGTTAAAATAATAAGAAATTGTATTTGATTTACACTTACCAGCAGCGTGCAAATCTTGGTGCAACTGAAAACTCCACCGGTTGTCAATAATTTTTCAATAGTCTTTGTAAAACCGGCAATCTTTTTGAATGGCCAATTTCGCCCTATCAATTGCCTCGTATATGAAGCCCATGGTTGGTTTTTCATCACCATCAACCAATTTAAGAACTTTCACTAAGGGTTCTTGCACTTTAATTATATCAGAGGCCTTTTGCCAAAACTCTTTGCCTAAGATAATTTTCTTTAAATCATATGCTGGGCCTGATTTTGCCATCCCAAACCTTGAGTTTTTCCAAGCATCAGATGTAAACATTTCCCTTAGTGCTTGTTTATGCCTGACAATAGTCTCCAAAGCAATGAAATTTGTGGCAAATCGAGTGATGGCAGGGCGAAGTAACTCCCTATTATTTGTGAATTTCTTCATAAAATTCACTGTCCATGTGTGGTTGTAAATAAACGAGGTTATTGTTCTTGCATCTTCTAAGACCTTCTTCACGTTACTTTTCTTACCAATATCTTCAAGAATAAGGTCTATGCAATGAGCTGCACATGCTGTCCAATAGAGATTGGGCCTCTTCTGCATTAATAATTTTCCTCCTGCCTTCATTGCAACTTCATTATCAGTCACTACTTGGACAACATTCTCCTCTCCAATTTCTTCAACCACCTCGTCCATTAATCTGAAAAGAAATTATAGATTCAATAATTATTACTATTTAATTAAAAACATGCATGTTCATAATACTATTTGCATATACAATTAAAATTAAAAAATTACCTGAAATAATATTCAGCTGTTCTGCTTGGTACATCAGAGGCATCAACTGATTTATGAAACACGGTGCCTCTATCGCAATAAACTAAAAAGTTTATAATGTGTTTTCTAGTTGGTCCTGACCAACCATCACACATAAGGGTTACACCTCTCTCCTTCCAAATTCCAGCAAAAGAAGCTATATAATTTTTCATTTCTTGATACTCTTGCTCCAAATAAATTTCAGATATCTCATAGGGTGATGGACCCTTCACCCCCTTTCCAACTTCTGCAGCAATATCAAGCATAGGCTGCATAAATGGAGAGTCAGCTACATTTGCTGGAATCCGATTATAAATTAGGAATTTTCCAACTGCTTTTCCTAATTTACTTCTTAAACTTTTCAGTAACTTTGTGTTGATTTTTGGTTGTTTCGCACTCTTACTTCTTTCTAAAATAGGATCCATTGCCTTTAGTCTAGCTTCAGGGGCATCAGGATTGATCCATTGTCGTCCACTACCTCCAGCTTCTCGACCACTATAAGATCGAGCTCCTGCTCTATTGAAACCACTGGTAGCACCACTGCCAGAGCCACCTCCCTCTTCATAAATATTACCCCCTCTAGATGTTCTTGCTCGAAATCTTTGTCTCTCTTCCCATTGTTGCTGTGATCGTATGCTTTCTTGTCGAGCAAATCTCATACTTTCTTCTTCCAAGTCTTCTTCATCGCTCAAATTCTCAAAATCTCCTCTAATTTGGGCTTCTGCTTCTTCTTGCCTTTTTTGTTTATCTCTTTTCTTCTCAGCATACTGTTGTAGATGTTTCATCATTTGTTCTCTGACTTGTGTGGTCACATTTGAGCATCCAGCTACTTGACCTTTTTTATGTGCCAAGTGTTGTTTCAAGCGTGTAATGCCCCCTTTAATTATCTTCCCACATAACTTACACATAATAACATGTCTATTACCGTCCACCGCAGTACCAAAATGCCATCCAATATCCTCACTAGGTAAGTTCTCATTTCCTCTATCACGTGACATATTGATAGACTTAATTTGATGATCTCTACACAAAACATAGAGAAAATATAAAGTTACAACCTTTCTAAAAATGACAGGAATAATATTATAATTAGTAATTTAGTAAATATTAAATAATAAGTACTAAATAGTCCTTCTAATTTTAAATACTTATTACGTAAAAATAAAATATAATATTTGATTAAAAATAATAAGTAATGTTTAATTTATTTTGATATTTAAATAAGCAAAATTATAAAATATTAGATATTTTATTACAAAAAAATATATTCATTTATCTTTAAAAAGGTATTTTCATTATTTTTTTAACTTGATTTTATTTTTATTTATAACTATAAGAAATTAACATTGTAATTTTAAAGGTGGAAAAAACTTGCTCTACTTTTATATACATCACAGCATCACTAATAGAGATCCATATAGTACAAATTTTCTATTTAATTTTTTAAGTATTTTCTCAATTTATGGATTAAAATAAAATTTTCCTACAAATTCCAGTAGTAAACTAGTAATTAGCAAAAATCTGAATTATTAATATATTAACTATTAGGTTAAAATGTTTTTTATTAAGTTATCAATTTTTACTTTATTTGATAACTGAAAAACAAAAAATAGATCATGTAACGATTTATTTTACCTAATTTTAAATTTAACGTCAAAATGATATTTTAAAACTTAAAAAATATTTATAAATAGGAAATATGTGATAAAACTAAATTTTCCTAATTACCTTTCAAAAAATATAAGACAATTAAAATATTTATAAATTAAGAAAATTTTATTTTACATAATTATTACTATTTTTTGATTTTTTACTCTATTAAATTACTCTTTTTTTAATTCAATTTAACAAACATAATTTACAACAAATTATAATTAAAAAAAAAACATAATAAAAAGTTTAAGATGTGGGAGATTTCTGATCTTTGAAAAGAAAAAAAAAAACAAGAGCTGCATCTATAGGCAAGGCATAAGACTAGAAAAGAGTATTTTTTGTACTAATGTTGTATCTTGGAAGTCTGTAACCATAATACTATTAGTCTATTTCTAACGGTGTCAGCTTTCAAAAAATGTTAATGCGATACATATAAATGAAATTGATATTGTATATGAATATAATAATTTACAACAAAAAAAATGCTGTTAGGGGAAATAATTATGCAAAATGTTGTTTTACTCACAAATAATAAATAGCATAGAAATAGAACATGAGAAATTGTCCACTCCATATTTTTGGAATGCCATGTCATAGTCATTTATTTTAAAATAATATATATTTTATATGCAATGAAACCAAAAGGAAAGAAAGAATACGTAAAGAATGAATAAAAGTATGTTAATCAAAACAGAATATGACATGCTTAAATTGTTTAGGAACCAATTTGCATATTAAATGAATCTGAAATTTTAAAGCTTTTTACTCTATTAAATTACTCTTTTTTTTTTAATTCAATTTAACAAACATTACTTACAATAAATTATAATTAAAAAAAAAACATAATAAAATGTTTAAGATGTGGTTGTGGGTGTTGAGTGTTACTGAAATAAAGCTTATCTCATATGCGAGATGAGCAGAGGGCACTCAGGGCAAAGAGTCTGAGACTCTGAGTGAGACTGAGAGAGGGGAGGCGACTCGGAGGATGGAGGAGCCTCGAAGCCTCGAAGCTTCGTGCGACGACTGGTGGAGGGCTGGCTGGTGACTGCGAGTGCGACGACGCCAACGACTGGTAGAGGGCTGGTTGGTGGCGGCGAGTGCGACGACTGGCGGTGGCGGATGAAGCTGCCTTCGGCCACTCTCAAGCTTCAAAGAACTTTGTTAGGTTCAGGATTCAGGAAACGAAGGCTGCGAAGATGAGTAACTCAGGCTTCAAAGGAGTGAAGGCGTGAAGCCTTCTTAAAGCTTCAGCGGCTCGGCCAACAAAACTGCAAGTAAGTATTTTTGTTCTTTGAATGTTAGATTTAGGTAGATTGAATGGTAGATGGGTGCCTGGGACTCGGGAAAGGGGGGAAGGAACGCTGCGCAGCAAAAAGCAGATTCTGCAAGTTATCGGTATGTAACGGTCCGTAACGGACTGTTACGGAGTGTAACGTAGGGGTAACGGCTGTTACGGACCGTTACGGAGACGTAACGGCCGTTACGGCTGTGAATTTTTCCGAACCGCATTATCGGCCCTGATCGGTTTCAGAGCCCTTGATTTACGTTACGTATCGGCCGTTACGCTACGTAACGGCCGTTATTTAAAACCATGCCCTTGATGCACCTAAAATCTTTTTTACTATCTCTTTAATAGAGCTAGCTAATCTACTCGAAAGAGTATTTGTATCTATCCCATCCTCTATAGTCCAATTCCCATCTTTGATCATTTTATCTTTAAATTTTACTACATTTTCTCCCTTTAGGTTCCACCACCTAGGTCTTTTACACTAGTTTATTTTATCATTTTCCTTCCATGTTTTAATACATATACCTAACACTAAGACTGTATGTTGTGTGGTTAGGCTTTCACCTGGAATAACTTTACAATCCCTTGCATGATAAACAATCTACCCTCCTAGTTTTTAAAAAAAATAATCTATTTGACTTCTATTTTGCCCACTTTTAATGGTTATTAAGTGTTCTTTTCTCTTCTTAAAGCAAGTATTCATTATAATAAAATCATACGACATAGTGAACTCTAAGATCCTCTCCCCAGACTCATTTTTGTCTCCATATCCATATCCTCTATATATCCTCTCATAACCCATATTATCCTTCCAATGTGTTCATTCATATCTCCTCCTATGACCTGGTATGCCTTGTATAATATTATCCATATCTTCCCAAAATTGTCTCTTAAGATTTTCTGCTAAGTCTACTTGAGGAGCATAAGAAGTAATGATATTTATCATCTCTTGGCCTAATACTATCTTGATTTTTATAATTCTATCTCCTCCTACTCTGTTTACATCAACAACGCTATCTTTTAAGTTTTTATCTACAATAATTCCTACTCCATTCTTATGTTTTTCTTTTCCAGTGTACCAAAGTTTAAATCCTGATTTATCAATTTCTTTAGCTTTCTCCCCTACCCACTTAATTTCTTGAAGGCAAATTATATTAATTTTTCTTCTAATCATCGTGTCCACAATTTCCATACTTTTACTCATAAGTGTCCCTATATTCCAAGTTGCTAATCTAATTCTAGTTTCCTGAACTAGCTTCTTTACCTGCCCACGTCCAAAATGATGCAGGAACCCTCGCATATTTGACACCGTACCCGGGATACGACCTAACCACCCTCACCCACTTTTCGCTACACCCAGGTGGTACAAGTACAACGCATCGCTCGTAGGGGATGCCCCAACAAATATTCGGTAAAAATTCATTTCATAGTGATCTGACAAATTTTACGCTGGCTGTCAACTACCTAACGCAACCCTCCTCCTTTACCCAGGCGGGCTTGGGACCAACTGTGTGTGAAATAATTAGGACATTAAGTGCATCACAAGTGGAGTTGCAGTGGATAAAGATTAGGTTATAATAAAATAACTCCATTTCTAACATAGCTAGCATCTTAATTTTTCCCACACACAGCTGACCCAAAGCCTAGGTAAAGGAGGGAGATTGCATTAGGTAGCTGAGAGCCAGTGTAAACAATGTCAAATCTATATGAAATGAATCCTTACCAATTATTGGTTGGGGTATCCTTTACAAGTGATGCACTGCACTTTTACCATTCTGGTACAATTAAAAATGTGAAGTGAGCTAACTCATCAAGCAACACGTTGTGTCGACACCCGGGTAAATTCTCGAATATGTGAAAGTTCCCACATCATTTAGGACCAAGAGTTTAAGATTAGATTAGCTACTTGGAACATAGGAGTCCTTATTAGTAAAAGCATATATGGAGTTAATTGACACAGTGATTATAAGAAAAAAAAATAACATAATTTTCCTTCAGGAAACTTACTAGGTAAGTGGAAAAGCTAGAGAAATTGAAAAATCATTATATAAACCTTAGTACATTGAGAAAGAAGTAGGAATTATTACAGAAGAAGACTGAAAAGATAGTGTTGTACAAGTTAAAAGGGTAAGAGATAGAATCAAAAAATCGAGATTGTTTTGGAACAAGGGATACTACATGTCATTAGTGCTTATGCTCCTCAAATAGGATGGGTATAAAACCTTAAAAGAGCATTTGGTTCGTGGCATCTTTCAACATTCTTGAAATGTGATGTCCATGACATCCCATTCCCATGTTCATTTTGAGATTAAAATGTAACGTGGTAATAATCTCACATTCCCAGGGAAAAAAGGATTCTCATAAAACATGAGATATTCCCATCCCCCACCATTAGTTTCATGGGAATCCTATTCAAGTGGAAATCTTATTTTTGAGACCTGATTGCCCTCACTATTCTGGTTGGTTGGAAATTAATGGTCCCATAATGTAATTTTTTAATAACAAAACAAATCTATTAATGAAAGAGATAATTACAATGAATGGGGGGTGAGATATCCTCTCCATAAAATCAGAGAACTAACTAGCAAGAACACAATTACATTAAAGCTACCTTCCAATCTTTTTGGACTCACACAATAGTATTATTACACACCATTATTATATTTAAAATAGTAAAACATTATTTAAAAATTGTAAACAATAAAAATAAAAATAAAAATAATATTATTAGCATGTTATATAAATATAATATAATAGTTGAAATTCTAAGACTATATTGCCCCCAACTATTTCAATTGATTCAAACATTTAAGTGTTGAAATTTTTAATTTATGATGGTTGAAAATTTAGAATATGAATTTAATTAAATACATATTTTTAGTAGGTTTTTGTGCTAAAAGTATGATTATTCTTCAGTATTGAAACATATCACTACATAATGATACAACAACAACAACAACAAACCTTAAGTCCCACTAGACGAGGTCGGCTACATGAATTCTTTTCCACAATTCACACAATCAAGGGCATTCTTCTCAACCAGGTTCAAAGGTATCAAATCCTTCCTCATTGTCTCATTCCATGTTATTCTAGGTCTACCCTTTCTAATACCCATAAAAATTATTAGCTCATTCTTCCTAACTAGTGCACTTATTCAACTTGCATTTCAAATGTCTAACCCATCTAAGTTGCTCATCCCTTATCTTCTACCAATGATATGTCTAACTTATTGCGAATATGCTCGTTCCTTAATTTATTCTTTAATGTTATATCACTTATACACCTTAGCATTAGTATTTCGGCAACTTTTACTTTTTCGATATATTCTTTCTTAGTTGCCCAACATACTTACCCTAAAGCATGGCTGGTCTTATGGTCGTCTTGTAGAACTTTTATTTTAATTTTAAGGATATTCTACGAACACACAGCATGCCCAAAGCACTCCTCCATTTTACTCATCCTACTTTAACTCTATGTTTTACATCCTCTTCAATTTCTCCTTCTCCTTGCATAATAGATCCAAGGTATCGAAATCTGCTAGTGCTAATAATTTCTTGGCCATCAAGTTTAATCTCATCTCCAATATTCCTCCTTACATTGCTGAAATTACATTTCATATATTTTGTCTTATTTCCACTTATCCTAAAATCTTTAGACTCTAAAGCCACTCTTTATAACTTAGATTCTACTCCGCTCCTACTTTCATCAATCAAAACAATATCATTTGCAAACAACATGCACCATGGGATCTCATTTTGGATATTCCTAGTGAAATCATCAATCACTAAAGCAAGAAAGAAAAGCGATGGAGAACCACCAATGGAGGATTTTAGATGTTCATATTGTATCTAGTTTTTTATATTTTAGTTTGGGAAAGTCTTGTCATTTTAGAAGTTTAGTCAATTTAGGTTTATTTTGTGTACTTGAGCACTTTAGGGTTATTTTGTAATTTCTTGTTTTATTGGAGTCTTAATGTAAATATATGTTCTAGTTAGTAGAGGGTATAAGTGCTGGACATGTAAGTTATTGTACAGTTATAATTTTGAATCAGATTGCAGTTTCCCTCTCTGTTTCTCTCTCTCTCTCTCCCGCAGGTTCTGCTGTTCTTCTTTTTCCTCCTCTCTTCTCCTTCTTCCTTCTCTTATCTCTCTTCTAATTCTGTCTCTCAACTTCATTCTGTTCTGTCCTTCCCCTTCTCTGTTCTTCTCTTTCTGTTCCATCTCCCTACTGCCGCTGCTGCTTCTCTTCTTATCTTCTTCTTCTTCTTCTCCTTCTTCCAATTCTCTCAATTCAATCTATTTATATAAATTCTAATATCTGACCTACATCAAATTGGTATCAGAGCCTAATTCAGTTCTGCTCCAGACTTCCCTTCTGCTGTTCTTCCATCAGATTTGGAACCCCTACAACAATCTCCATTAAGGTTCATCCAAAAACTCAAACCACATCCACCCTACAACTGCATTCTCTAACAGGCTCCCTTGCTACAATAGCAACTCAGAAGTAGCAGGAAAATCTTAGAAAACAGAAACATTCTTTAGCCTGCAACTTTTCCAGGAAATTACAGTCGTGCCACTGGGTTTTGAGACCCTAATTTCCATCAACCATACCACAACACCTCCCTTACCACCAAAATCAGACACCCCACGAAACCCCTTCCCCTACAATATCATCTCCATCTGACAAGGAAGTGGCCCCACATGCCACCGGAAAACTTTCCAGCCGACTACCCTCTAAATCCCCCATTTCCTGTAATTTTCTTCCGGCACAGCCACCCTCACAGGAATCCCCACCCTCTGATCTGGTTCCACCCAGAAGCTCATCACCAGAGGAGCCCTGAAGGCAGCTCACGCAGGGCACACATCGGCCACGCGAATGGGGAAGTTGGCTGACTTTCCTTGTTTTGCTCAGATTTGCGAGAAATTGCTTCCAGCTTCAAGAATTTGGATTTTACCTGATATTTTGAAGCATTCTGAGTGAATATTGAAGTAGCGAGCTTGGATTGCATTCTAAGGTGGAATACAGCCTAATCTTGGGCTGCTGAGCAAATTTCAGAGTTTTGAAGGTCTGCCAACATCCAACTTGAGGCCTAGTTGCTGTGTTCTGAGATTTTACTGCAACAAATTGGTTTTCCTCTGTGAGATTTTGACGCTGATTTGAAGAAATTAATCTTGAATTGCTTAGTACATATTTTTGGAGGGTAAAATCAGTGTGCTATCCTAGTTCTTGAAGCATCTGTGAGAAGTTGAAGTGAAATATTTGAAATCTCGAAACTGCAAAGTCAGAGCAAGGAGATTTTGGTAACATTGTATGGACTTACACTACTTGGACTCTATAGAAATTGATTTAATGTTGCTCATCTATTTGGTACTTGTTCGAGTTTGCATTGGTACATATTTACTCTCTGTTTGAAAAAAAAAAAAATTAAAAGAGCAAATTCTGTGTATGTGATTCCTACATAGTTGGCAATTCTCAACAATTACAAGACCAACTGTGCAGTCTTATAAACAACTTTCTTCTAGTGTCACCGACTATTACCTTAGATTTAAGACCTCATTTATCGGTGTGCTCTTAGTAAGGAACCCAGAATGGAAATTTTGTTTGAGAAAGGGTTGAGGGATGAAATCAAAAGGTTTATGATTATGCGAATCCAAAAATATCCCACTACTCTATCTGAGGCTTACCACATGGCTTTGGACGCTGAGAGATTTCTCCAGCCACCAACCTATAACACCACTTCCTATGTTGAAGAATTTCATCATTCTAGATCAATTTCTCCATTGTCATGTAGTATTCCTAGATCCTCACAAGATGTTCAAGAGAAAACTCAAATTGTTGAGGATAAACAATCAAATATCGAAAGTGTCAATGCAAATTCTTGTGTAATTGAGAATCATGAATACATAAATGATTTGCATATTTCTAATGAACAATTTTTTTATTCTTCAGTGGGCGTGACTCAATAATCTTCTCAATGGCCAAAAGGTAGCCCTAGGCTCACCAAAGATGTTCAAGGAAAAACTCAACTTGTTGAGGATATCAAAAGTGCCCATCCAAATTGTTGCATAATAGAATATCATGACTACGTAAATGACATGCATATAACTAGTGCACAATTTTTTTATTATTCTGTTGATGTGAGTCATGAATCTTTTCAAAATAAGGTCATAGACTTGTCTTTAGTGACCTAAGCACTGTTGGGGCCTCTAGTCCAGAGATGGGCCTTGATTTGTCATCACACTTAGTCATTGAAACTTGCAATGAACAGCAAGATGAGTTGCCAACTACTAGGACAGATAGCTTCAACCTCAATTTTTCATTTCTAACCCAAAGAGCAAGAAACAATTGTCTACTGTAGAGTTTGTTGAAAATTATTCAATCATGGAACCTATTGTTGAAATTCCTCTTGAGATTATTTCTCCACAATCCAGGAAACTTGCTCTTCGATCCTTTTCATCTTCTCCCTCTACATTTTCCTTAACCAAATGTAGTGAAACGTTGTCCATATTATGGACCAAAGGCATATACGCTTAAGCTGCCAATAGATTTGGATATTAAATTGACTTCTTGTTTGGAGGACTTGTTATTTTATTAGAGGACATTACAGCCTCCTATGCTACTTGCAGTTGGACAATCTACAACATATTCTCCAATGGTGATTGACGATGCAATGCAGATCACGCCTCCTATTAATTTGCCTGCATGTTTGACCTTGTTCCCACATATGGAGCTAAAGTTACGCCATTACAAAACTCGAGGTTGGGTTTTGTCTAACAAGGGGAGTTTGATGGAGAGCTACCAATGGAGGATTTTAGATGTTCATATTGTATCTAGTTTTTTATATTTTAGTTTGGGAAAGTCTTGTTATTTTAGAAGTTTAGTCAGTTTTGGTTTATTTTGTGTATTTAGGTACTTTAGGGTTGTTCTATTGGAATTTCTTGTTCTATTGGGGCCTTTATGTAAATATGTGTTCTAGTAGTGGGTATAAGTGCTAGACATGTAAGCTATTATACAGTTATTGTTTTGAATCAGATTGCAGTTTCCCTCTCTCTCTCTCCCCCCCCCCCCCTCCAGGTTCCGCTGTTCTTCTTCTTCTTCTTCCTCCTCCTCCTCTCTTCTCCTTCTTCCTTCTCTTATCTCTCTTCTAATTCTGTCTCTCACCTCTGTTCTCTTCTGTTCTGTTCTGCTCTTCCCCTTCTCTGTTCTCCTCTTTTTGTTCCATCTCCCTCCTCCTGCTGCTGCTGCTGCTGCTGCTTCTTCTTCTATCCATATATATAAATTCTATCTCTTCTAATTCTCTCTATTCTATCAATATATATTAATTCTAATATCTGTCCTACATCATAATGGCTCAAAATAAAACCTTGATGTACATCTATTGTGAATAGAAATTCCCTAGACTGTCCTCCTGCAATCCTAAGACCATTCGTTACTCTCCCTTCATTTTAGGAAATATTTGTCGCGGTTTCCATGTTGGACCAAGCATCAAAATGTCATCTTGCATACACTCTAGGGAATCTTCAAAAAAAAATCAAACAAAAATATTCCCATTAAGCACGCATCCATCCCCAAGAACGTCATTCCATGGCAAACCAAATGTCACAATTTTGGGAAGATGTGGATAATATAATACAAGACTGGACTTGAATGATCACATCAGAAACAATAAATAAACGTTGAAAGAGGATACATAGAGGACATAGATATAGAGATAAAAATGGGTCATACGATCTAAGGCTTCATATATCATATGGTTTTACAGCAGTGAATGTGTACTTTAAAAAGTGCAAAAAAAAAAAAACACTTGTTTAACAGACACAGACCAGTGCTTATAAAAGATACATGCTGGTCACAAAAACATATGAAAAATTACACTGCCTTGCAAAATTATTTCACTAGACCAATTTGCTATGAAGAAGTACCTTTAGAGGACCACTTGGGTTCCGTGGGAGACTCAACAAGTGTCGGATCACCACCAGCAACACAGACCCGCTTGTGTACATCCCTGTATGATGGCATCAGGAAGATTAATGCAATTTATAAAAATTAGACAGCATAAAATTGTAATACACAGTCCAAAGAAAATGAAAAATTTTATTCGAAAAAGACATAGGATATAGCATCATGATGTGATAAATAGTCTCAAAATAAATTCAAGGGGAATCCACAAGACTAAAGAGCATATTATCGATTAAAAATATTATCCAACTATCCATGCAACCAATATCCATGTGTACAAGTTCATGTACTTACATTACATGAGCAAACACAAGGGTAAAAAATCCATTCACTCCAAAAATTATGGATTAAAAATATAATGACATAATTACTTGTTTCCACTTTCCACTGTTACCAACTAAAATCTCTTGTGTCCCAAAATTAAATTCATAAGATTGCTTTAGAAAATTAGTAAAGCTAAGAGCCCAACAGTGATGGAAGCACCTAAGCACATCCCCCATGTATACAAGAGTGTGGATAACAAAATGATCAACCAGCCTTCACCAAGCTAAAGATAAAAGCTGGATGGCTCCTCGTATAGGAGGATTTGGGACTGTAGAGTCATAGACAACTAATTTGTGACTGGAAACCAGACTAATGTCTTCATAGACAATGCTCCAGCACATTATCATTTCTAAACTTTGATAGTATGAGAAATTTTGTTGAAAAAACAACCCATCAAGTATTGCTGCAAGAAGAACAAGCAGCTAATTCCAACTAATTGAAGGTCGAGCTAAATTCCCTCCACCCTATTTTTTCCTTTCCAAGTATCCCCTAAATATGCATCTAATTCCAGTGGATATAAACCACAGAAGAAAGAAATAAAATTTGACTCTTAATGCCAACAATATCCTTAAACATAAAGAGCTATTAGCCATTGCACTTGGCAAAAGAAAAAAAAAAATACATAACTCACCCATTCTCAGAAAGATAGCCAACCCAAAGTTCTGCTTTATCCCATGGCATGTTAGGGTGACCCCACTCGATCCATGCCATCCGCTCTCCTTTAGGATCAATACGTGGAAAGGCATAGAAGTCATTGCCACCAACTAAAATTCTTGGTTCTAAACATCACATGATCCAAGAAAATAAATCATAAGTCCTCAACAGGCATGACAATAATAACAAATATAAAGAAATAAATACAAATGATAAAGTATGATTGTAAGCTAATTGCCTACAACAATCAAAACCTTGTGATGAAAGAACTAAATTGTTTGCCAATCAATTTTTACCTTGGATATTCTCGTCATTCAAGCCTACTGCTACAATGGTCGTGATTGGATTTAAGCTACTTTCGCGAAGATCTATCAAGATGGAATTAATATAAAAATTAGTGAAAAATCACTGCTTAATTTTTAAAAAATAAATGCTTAAACAAGTTATGCGACTCCACCAAAATATCCCTGGGAGAAATGTACCTTCTCTTACAGTGACATAACGATTAAAGCGTGAATCAAACACTCCATCTGCATAACAAACTCGCGGCCCACCATAGTCTGGAGTAATTGGCATAGGACAAGAAGCTGCTAGAAAAATTATAAATTTCTTAGAACATAGCTGAGACTAGTTCAACTTGTCAATAGAATTTGGAAAATAGGTCAAAACAGGGGGCAAACCTTCAGACAAGAAATTAAATGGAAGAAAGAAAAGACCGTTAGGATTTTTTTTTATAGGAAAACAAAAAGAAATGCAACATATCTAAATGAGAAGTAAATAAACACGCAAACACAAGAGGACAATGGTTTTTTGGGGGAAAAAAAGGAACAAGAAACACGAAACTCCACCAAAACAGACCGTACGTAGCCAAATTATAATACCCCTGACAATCCGCACAAGGGATAGAAGGCACATATCATGTATATGTACTTTAGGAATTAAGAGACCAATCCTGTCCATGGCAGTATTTTAGAAGATCAAACGAAACTGAATTACATGTGTAAATGACTGGAAAAAAAAGTCCACCTGCATCTGCAATTGACTGTTTGTACAATCTTTGATCCTTGTAATTCGAGAAAATCACCACGTCCCCCAATATCTTGAAGGCACCACCCCCATATTCCTGGGCCACAGTCCGCACAGCAAACTCTTTCGGCGTAATATCGACCGGTTCATCTCCTGGCTTCTCTGCTTCTTTAACAAGAACCGCTCGTCTGAATCAAGAAAATCGAATCCGCATAAACGGTTTTATTCGTCAAGCAAATACCAAGTCAAACCATACAGTCTCAATCGAAAAAGAAAAATATCACATGATTAATCGCTGAAAACCCAATATAGACTCAGTGTATGAGTGTATCGTACATTAACCTGTAGGGTTCAAGGGGTTCAGAGGGTACGAGTGGAATGGGCGAAAATTAACTGGTTTTGGTACCGAAAGCGTGAGTATACACATACATACCCAGACTCGGCGGGACGAGATTCGAGAAGGACAAGGCGGCCACGGCCATCGACGGCGGTTCCGCCCAGGCGCTTCTCGGCGCCGGAGATGACGTCGGCTGTGATGGGGGACTTCCAAGAGCCGTAAGGAGCAGTGAGCTTCTCGTCAGCTGACGCCGTTGAAGCCATTGTTTTCCAGCTCCGGTGCCGATTCCTGGCGGGGACGAAGGTGGCGAATCTGCGAACGAGGATGAGGCTGAAACTGGAGGAGGGCGAGGATGGCGAGCACCAAGCAGAGCGGCGAGCGAAACCAGTGATGGCAGAGAATACCATCAATTAATTATTTTTAATTTTATTCTTAAAAAATCATGTAAATACGAGTTAGAGCAAGTTTCATCTTTTTCATAAAATGCTTCGCTGCATTGACTAATTTGAGATTTGGTAAGAAAAAGGTCAGTTTATCTTTTATACCATTATTTTTATTTTTATGATTTATATTGTTACTTTTATATTTTTATTATCTTTTTTCAGCTATTTGTGAAACATTAAAAACTAAATTTTATAATTTTCTATCATTTTGTCAACTTATTATCAGAAATTTTAATATTTAAAAAAAATATTAATTAAATCATTCTTTAAATACGCTTTTAAATTAAAATTTAAAATAAATGATTATATGAATTTAAATATTATTAAAATTAAAATATACATAAATTTTAAAAAATAATAATAAAGCTAAAGACAAAACATTTTTTATATTTTTTAATTGTTATATCTAATAAAATCTTGATTGTAAAGTAAATTTTTAAAGTATAACAATTAAGTAAAATAATTATAATATTTTTTATTTTTATTATAGTATTTTTAATGTGTGTTATTTGTAATTTTGTTACTCTAATTATGTTTTTTTTTTTAAATTAACTAATTTCGAGGTGAAAATTAACATTTCTTAATTAAGTTTTTAATTTATATTAATTTTATAAATGTTAACCAAATAGGTTCTTGTGTTTAATTTTTAGTTTCTATTTCTTTTTTTTATTTTCGTCTCTAATTTTATTTCTATAATTTTGTAGAAATGAAATTCAAAAATATAATCAAAATAATAATACAAATTAAAAACTTAATTACAAATGCTAATTTTCATCCTTAAATTAAATAATATTATAAAAATATAATTAAAATAATAAAATTACAAATAATACACATTAAAAATATTATAATAAAAATAAATTTTATTATAATTATTTTACTTTAATTGTTCTACTTTCGAATTTTACTTTACAAAAAAAAATTATTGGACATAACAATTGAAAAATAGTAAAAGTATTTTGTAATTGGCTTTATTACTATTTTTTGAAATTTATATATATTTTTATTTTAATTGTATTTAAATTTATAAAATCATTTAAATTTTATTTTAATTTAAAAGTGTACAAAATGAATAATATAATTCAAAAAATTTATTTTTGAATATTAAAATTTCTGGCAACAGGTTGTCAAAACCATTGAAAACCATAAAATTTTAGTTTTAGTTTTTTTGGCAAACGGCTAAAAACCGGCAACAGAAGCAAAAAATTGACAATATAAACAAACGCGCTTTTATAATTTATTTTTTCACTGCGAAGAAATATAAACATAAAACATAAAATAACAATGATAATTATTTTTCATTTTTTGTTTTCATTTCCGTATGGCGAGTATACAAATTATAATATAGCATTTGTTTATATTGAACAATTGTTTTGTTTTTTTAATCAATTTCCAATAGGTTGTGAAAAAATGAAAATTAAATTTTACGATTTTCAATTATTTTGGAGAATTATTGCCAAAAAAATTTAATGTCCAAACAATTTTTTGATTTAAATCAATCATTTTATATAGCTTTTTTGGTTAAAAATAAAATAAAATAGTTATATAAATTTAAAATATAATTAAAATAAAAATGTTCATAATGGTTTTAAAAATTAGAAAATAATAAAAGTCAATTAGAAATAAGACTCATTAGAAATCTACAAGCCATAGGTCAATACTTGGCTAACTTAACAAGTGATATAAAAAAATTTTAGAAGAAAGTAGAAAAACTTGTAGCAACAAAGGCTCGAGATATAATATGCAATATGTCACGCTACTTGGCTCCGTATAATTTATATTATGTCAACCTCATTGTATTAAACAAATATTTTTTATGCACATAAGTAAAATTATTTTTGTTGAGAATTTCACTTATAAGTTTGTCCCACATTTGAAAAATAGAGTGGATGATGAGTGCTTATGTACATGATTGAATTCAATACCCAAAGACTTAAACTTTTAAGTCAAGTTGATGTTGATCCATGTGTAATCAAGTCTACCCACCACAGACTTCTTCTAAGGCGTTAATAAGTGGTATCAGAGCCTGCGATCCAAGATGGCGGGAATTCAATCAACAATCCCACGATTCGATGGTAAATTGAATATTGAACATTGTTGGGTTCAAATGCAGGTGTTCTTTGAGCTCCAAAATATATGGGACATTGTAAATCAAGGTTACGAAGAACCAAATGACAAAGCAGTTTTACCGGCAACACAGATAGCTAAGTTAGTTACTTCTAGTCAAAAGAGCGTCAAGGCCCGACACTACATTTTTCAGGTCATTGGCGATTTTTTAGAAAGTTGCGCATACCAAAACGGCAAAGCAAGCATGGGATGCTTTGTTGAAATTGTATCAAAGTGTTGAAAGAACAAAGAACGTATGTCTACAAACCTTGTGTAGACAATTTGAGCTTCTTTAGATGGAGAAATTGGGAAAATTTTCAATTATTTTTTGCAAACATTAGCTATCATAAATCAGATGAAATGTAATGGCAAAGAGATGAAGGTGTGCAAATTATGGAGAAAATTCTTTGGACCTGACAATTAGGTATGGGTACATAATTACCTCAATTGAAAGAGTCAAAGGATTTGACTATGATGACACTAGAAGAACTGATGGCATCCTTATAGACACATGAGTAATGATTAATTGAGAAATTGCATATTGGAATTGAAGAAACCCTGCAAAGTTAGTTGAATATTAACAATAAAAGGGATAAACCTCAGAAGCAAGCCTAATCAAA
This sequence comes from Malania oleifera, assembly GCF_029873635.1. Classification (NCBI taxonomy): domain Eukaryota; kingdom Viridiplantae; phylum Streptophyta; class Magnoliopsida; order Santalales; family Ximeniaceae; genus Malania; species Malania oleifera. Next base: position 89,698,502 of record NC_080424.1, read on the forward strand.
TTAGGGAAGTCAAAATTCATGTAATAGGGGTACGAAAAATTTTGAATCAAGTTATGAAAAAGGACATTGGAGGCAAGATAAATCCAATATCTAGTGCTTCAATTGTCTAAAATTAGGGCATTATACAAGTGAGTGTTAGTTTCCACAACAAAATAACATAACTGATTATTGAGCCAAAATTACTAAAAATTATGAATAAAAATCAGAGACTACTTTAGCGGCATGTTTGGGAACCGAATATCAAGATAAAGTAATCACATGTGCGATGAGAAGAAAATTTTTTCAAACTTGGACGAGTTGTTCCCTTCTGAGGTAAAATTTGGTAACAACTCCACAGTACCAGTTACTGGTAAATGAAAATTTTCTATTATTTTGAAAGATGGATCGCGCAATTTTATTTCTGATGTATTTTAGGTTCTGAGTCTGCATTAAAAATTATTGAGTGTGAGACAATTGTCAGAAAAAATATAAGACATGCAGATTCATAATGGAATTTGCACTATTAATAATGACCGGAAAGGAGTTGTAATTGCATGCAAAGGTAAATATGGCTCCCAACCGCCTATTTCCTTTGAAAATTAATTATGGATATACTTTCTGCCATAGTTTTGTGACTGTTGAGGATGACTGATTATGGCACATGCGTTTTGGGCATGTGAATTTTGGAAGTCTAGGATTTCTTGTTTGCAAGAATATGGTTTCAAAATTGTCACAGATTGATTTTCCTAAGAGGTTATGCGAAACCTATGTCACTAGGAAAAAATTCAAAGAACATTTTCTCAAAGGAAAATCATGGAGGACGAGGCGAAGAGTTAATTAATTCAGATTTATTTGGTCCAATTGAAGAAGCATAAATGAGTAATAACAGATCTTTTATTACTTTTATTGATGATTTTAGTTGGAAAACTTAGGCTCTTTTTTTAAAGAAAAATTTGAAGCCTATGATATTTTTAAGTCTTTTAAGACTTATGTTGAGAAGCAAACAGAAAATAAAAGAAAAAATTTTAAGAACTGATAAAAGTCGAAAATATATTGTTTGTGATGATTTTTTGAAAAATCATGGAATTAAGCATCAGTTAACTACTAGATACACTCCCTAGCAGAATGGAGTGACAGAGAAGAAAAATAAGACTATTATGGATATGATTCAATACATATTGAGATCTAAAAATTTGCCAAAAAATCTTTGCGCAAAAGTCGTTTCTTGTGCTGTTTATATTTTGAACAGGAGTGCAACAAGAAGTGTTTATGAAAAGACCTTGTAAGAAGCTTGAAGTAGATACAAACCAAATAATCATCATTTATGAGTATTTGGTTGTGTGGCCTATGCACATGTTTTGGATGTTATTTAGAAGAAGTTGGATGATAGAGGTAAAAAAATATATTTTTGTCAGCTATAGTACAACAATGAAAGGTTACAAGTTGTACAATACTAAGACAGAAAGACAGTTATGAGTTGGGATGTCACTTTTGATGAACAGACTACAAGGGATCGGTCTAGGAAGAAGGCATAATCACTAGTTACTATTCCTAAGGAACCTAAATATCAGTCTAAGCAGCCTTTTATTGATTCATCTTCATCAGTTAGGTCTCCTATACATGCAGAGTCATCTCAGCGATCTAAGAGACAGAGCATTATGCCAATGCGCTTGAAGGATTATGTTGTTTAATGATGATACTAATTTATCATATGAAAATATTGTTAATTTTGCCTTATTTGTAAATTGTGACCTTATTTCATATGGTGAGGTGTCCCAGGAGGATCACTAGATCTGAGCAATGGAAGAAGAAATTCATGTCCTTGAGAAAGACTTGGGAACCTACCACACTTCCCGATGGAGTAAAAGCCATTGGAGTCAAGTGGGTTTTTAAGAGGAAGTACAAGCCGAATGCTAAGGTGGATTGTGATGACCAAAAAATATATATATGATTAAAGTACAATAATAATAAAATAATAAAAATAGTCATTAAGTTAATATCAATACAGAAGTGTTTTTCTGTAGGATCCTTGATTCCATGTTTGATGCCTAAGAAAGACCTTGTCTTAGCGAGTGCTCAGAGACCATTGCGGCTCAGTCGCTCCCTGGAGGTCGGCCTGGTCAAAATGGAATTTCATAGGATAAACAGGATAGATACTGTTTGTATACGTAAATAAGTATATATACATAAAATAGTGTTTTGACAGACATAATTTGTAGAAATACATAATAAGATGATAATAATATAGGTATCATATGTGGGGCCCACAAGACTATGTGGGGTCCACATGAGTCCCGGAGCCACAAGACACTGTTTATATACGTAAATGAGTACATAAAACAATGTTTTAACTGATATAATTTGAAGAAATATATGATAAAATAATAATAATATAGGTATACTATGCGGGGCCCACAAGACTGTGTGGGGCCCACATGAGTCCCGAAACCGTATGAAGGTTTTCACAAGTCTCAAAACTATGCAGGATGCATAAAATCGTATAAGAGTTATTGGAATTACGTACGATCCATTTGGGTCTCGAAATTGTGTGGGGCCCACAAGACTACATGGGGCCCACAAGACCATGTGGGGCCCACATGAGTTTTTAAAATTTAAATTTAATTCTTGTTCAAAAATAAAATAAAATAAAATAAATACTAAATATAGTTTAAAATTAATAACAATGATAATAATAATGATTAAGAAAAATAATAAAATAATAAAATAATTAGTTAGGTAATGGATTAATTAATAAGGTAAGTAATTAATTAAAAATTTATTTAGTGAGAATGGTGGCAAGCACTCCCAAATGGCCTCCACTCAAGTTTAAAATTAATAACAATGATAATAATGATTAAGAAAAATAATAAAATAATAAAATAATTAGTTAGGTAATGGATTAATTAATTAGGTAAGTAATTAATTAAAAATTTATTTAGTGGGAATGGTAGCAAGCACTCCCAAATAGCCTCCACTCAACCCATACCTTGCCCATCCCTTGCCTATTCTTTAATTTTTAAAATTATAATTTCACCCATCTCCCCACACTTTTATAAATTCTATTTCTTCCCCAAAATTTTCCTATAAATAGGGAGCTCTCAACCTTCATTTTTCACAACAATTTTCCAAGGAAGAGAAGGATTAGTGAGTGAAAGAATTTGTGGTGGAGAGAGAATTTTTGAATAAATTCTTAATCACCCACTTTTTCTGATCTCATTTCTTAAAGATAATTATTGTGTTCGTAGCACACGGTAAAAGAAGAAGGTAAGTAAATTTTGATTATGTTAGTTTCTTTTTATTTTAAATTCATACCCAAGTTTATTTTGTACGTAAATTTTAATTATGTCAATTAGTTCCACAAAATTTTCATGAGTTTATTTTCACGCACATTTAATTATACCAGTTCTATCTTTAATATACTTGCATCTATTTTTGGGTTAAGAAATGTTCCAATCCCCTCGGGTAAATTTTCAGCATTTCTTTCTATTCAAAAATAAAATTATATATATTTTTAACACAAAAATTGTGTGGCATGAGTTTATTTCTACGTTGCATTTTTTATGAAAATATGAGTAAAGATGAGATTTTTACGATATTATTTTAAATTGCATAAATTATAATAAGATGATTTTAAAACCCCTTATGGCAATGAAAGTTCAAAGTTACAGATGCTCGGTACCGCAGCTTAAAGTTTATACGGATCAGAGTGCACCCACACTATTTACAGAGTGGTTATTTATGTTAGTGGATTTCTCCTGAGTGCACACCTGGTTCCGGACCAGGACTTAATAAGGAAAATCTCACTTAAAGTTTACGTACGTTGATTTAGTTTGGTCGGCCAGCCAGCTAAGTCCAGTCTTCGGACCGCACAACCCAGTCATGGGGGTAAACATGACTTACGGCAAACAGGCCTAAGGGTGGGTTTTTATAATATATATTTATACATATTTAATTACGTGTACAAAGTTACTGATGATTTGAAGGAAAAGTGTAAGTTTATGTAAAAAGGATCATTTTGGTACTTAAATGACGATCTAAGGAAAACGTATAAGGAAAAGTATATGTATGTTTATCATTAAATATTTTTACAGTTTTAAAGTTAAAAGTTTAATTTTGCAGTTGTAGTATATGATTGTAAAAATTTACTGTTGAAATTGATGACAAAAGTTTTAGGCAAAAATTTTTAAATTTATGTTTATTCTAAAAGCAGTCTTGAAGTTATAGTATTAAATATTATTTTACGAAATTCTTTAAAAGCTCATTTTGGCCACACACTAATAATAATCTTATTTACTTACTGAGCGTCGTCTCACCCCAATCATATTTTATTTCAGATAACTCTGAAGGACATGTCGGAAATCAGGCTTAGCAAGCATGCGGGTGGGGATTAGAAAAATAAAGATTAATTAGAAATATAGTATGATTTCAGATATTTACGTTTGTGTAATTTGTCTTCTTTTGAAATAAATGATTGTAATATGGAATATTAGTGCTCTGGTTTAATAAAAATTGAGTTTATTTGCTTCCGCTGTAAATCAGTAGTAAAAAGTTAATATCCCAGGCCCCTCGGGGTCGGGGTGTTACATGGATCACTAAAGGCGAGATTGGTAATGAAGGGATACAAGCAAAAACTAGGTGTTGATTATTTTGAGGTGTTTGCGCTTGTTGCTCAACTTGATACTGTTCATATGATTATTTTATTGGTTGCACAAAATTCATGGAAATTTTTTTCAAATGGATGTTAAATATGTTTTTCTAAATGGTTATTAGAAGGAAGAAGTTTATGTTGATCAGCCTGAAGGTTATGTTAAAAAAGGGTGAAGAAAATAAGATTTATAAATTGAAAAGAGCATTGCATAGGTTAAAGCAAGCTCCTAGAGCTTGGTATGCCTTGATTGATTCTTATTTTCTTTCACGTGGATTCAAAAGGTGTCCACATGAACACAATTTATATACGAAAATTAATTCCTAGGGTGGTGTGATCATAGTGTGTTTATATGTGGTTGATTTGATTTTTACTAGAAACCGTTCTGAGTTAATTTCAAGCTTCAAAGAGGCTATGATAAAAGATGTTGAAATGATTTATGTGGGTTTAATGTCTTATTTTTTGGGCATGGAAGTTACTTAGACAGATGATGGGATATTTATTTATTTTTTAAATATACTAGTGATATTTAAAAAAAATCAAAATGAGTAATTGCAAGCCAATATTGACTCCAGTTGAAGAAAAATTGAAGTTAAGAAAAATTGGGGGTGGTAACTATGTGAATAGTACATATTTTAAGTAAATTGTTGGTAGCTTGAGATATTTAACTGCAACTAGACCAGACATTGAGTTTCGTGTTGGTATAATTAGCAAGTTTATGGAGTTTCCTTATCAATTTCACTTCCAAGCAGTAAAGTGTATCCTTCATTGCATTAAAGGTGCGCAGTTTGATGGTTTTTTTTATTCCCAGACTAATAGTTTTAAAGTGCTCCTACACTTATGTCTACCTTTAGAGAGTCGATTCGCCTACACGTCTTGCTTTTACTGAATCTTATTGGATACACAGAAAGTGACTGGGCTAGATATGCAAAAATACAAAAGAGTACTTAAAGTTATTTAAAAAGCAATAAGTGGTTGCTTTATCTACCATAGAGGCAAAATATATTGCAGCGGTGAGAATTGCAACACATGCAATTTGGTCGAGATGGATGCTTGATTTTTTGCAGCATAGGACGGAAGAACCAACAAATTTTTTTTGTGATAATCAATCAGCGATTGCTTTATCTAAAAACCCAGTTATTCATGGAAGAAGCAAACACATTGATATCAAGTTTTGCTACATCAGGGAGCTAGAGAAGAACAAGGATATTATCCTTAAATTTTACATATCCCAAGATCTAGTGGCAAATTTGCTTACGAACCATTGAAGTCAGAATTATTCTTTAGACTGAAAAAGATGCTAGGCATGGTGTCCTTGAACAAGCTTGGTTTAAGGGAGGTAATGTTGGCCATAAACCAAGTCTAGAATTGATTTTATTTGTTAGCTTAATTTATTATTGGCTTATTTTAATTGGATAATATGGGACTACCCACATTGGATAACTACCATAAGTTAAAACCTAGGTATATATATTGACATTTTGTTGTCGCAAATTTGTATAGTGATAATACAATGGCTGCCGAGCTTGTATTTTCTCCTTGGACTTCTTGTTCTTTGTTTTTTTCTTTGATCTTTATTTAATAATATTTCATTGAGTTTTGTTTTTCTATAATTGATATCAAAGCTAATGGTGTGACCAAAGTTAATAAGGATCATCTAAGCTTGGAAGATGGATACGAATAAAGTCAAAACGTGAGAGGTAGGATTGGTTCGGAGGAACGTGGAATGCAATACGAGGCATGTAAAGCGTAGTGGTAAGACACACTTGAGCCATTGTTGGATAATTGGGCTTTATTGTGACAATCAGTACACAAAGATACCAATTGCTGGAGTTAAACACGCAGCGAAATAACGCACAATTCAAATTAATTTTGTAACGACCTCAAAAATAATATATGTAGAAGTGCAATAATAATAATAATAATAATAATAATAAATTAAAACTAAAATTATAATTTTAATTTATTAATTAATTATTAATTAAATAATATAATATAATATATTTATATTATATTATATTATATTATAATAATATATGTTATATATATACATATAAGCAACCAAGGATGCTTCAAGAGGAAGCATCCATCCAAATTCAACCCCCCAGCGCTCTCTCTACATCTCTTTTTGTCTCTCTCTTTCTTTCTCCTCAATCCCTCTCTCCTCAATTTTCTTGGTCAAACATGCGTTGATCGAAAAACGGAAAATACCCTTGTATTCCAAATTCAACCATCAATATTTTAACCGGAGTAGATTTGTTGTAGGAGTGTCACAAGAACCACTCCTGAGATAAGGTAAAGGGAATAAATAATGTCAGGAAATTTTATAAATTAATCGATTAAATTGTAATATAAGATTATGGGAATTCTATACACGTTTTTCTGAATATTTTGGCATATGGAAATTGGATTTTGGATTATTATTATTATTTTGAATTGATTAAATTAGTGTTTGTGAGCCCAGAGATTTTATAATAATAATTATTTTAAAGTTGAACCAATTGAATTAAAGTATTTGATTTCTGGATTATTATAACGAATTTTTTGAATAAATTAAACAGATGAAATTAATGGTCTTGAATTATTAAAATATGATTTATTATTCACAGGCAGTTTAGTAAAGTATGGTTAAATACATAAATCGTGTGACATCAAATTAACATTTTTATAATAAATTGGTTGTGATTGTTGTGGGGTGTGTATCTTATATGTTATGGTGTTGTGCTATTATCTATGTAAATTGTAATATAACATTGGCAGGAGTGAAGAGTTCATTATATTGTACCTGTTATAAATCACAATATAACGTTGACAGGATTTGAGGAGGTTGTTATATTTTTATTTATATAGATAAGGTAAGATGTTAGCAGGCATGAGGAGGTCGTCTTACTGTTTTGTCATTTATATAGATGAGGTAAGACGTTAGCAAGCATGAGGAGGTCGTCTTACTGTTTTACTATGAATAGGGTCTTGTATGTTGTATCTATGGGGCATGATGAAGTGGCGATGCTTAGTATAGAAATTTTGTGCGAAGTCTATATTGATGCTGAAGGCCTGTGTGGCGTGATGAAGTGGTGAAACTCAATATACAAACTTTGTGTGAAGTATATGCTATCGTTGAAGACTTGTGTAAGAAAGTATTGGGAAGTGAAGTAAATGTGCATTTTCATTTATGGGTGTGAGTGCATGAATATGGGTTGAATGTATGGTAACTATGAATGTGTTGTGGTATATGTGCATGCGGATTCTATGGTATGATTGATGTTGAATGTGTGAGTTATAGTTAGTAAATGATAGTTAATTAAAGCAAAGTATTAAATGTATATTATTCTATAGTATTTCGTGTGATCGGGGCGAGGTAAACTCTCCGCCTGAGGGCTTGCTGAGTAAGGCGAGTGCCTTGATAGGTGTGATGACCTGAATAATAAAAATGGTATTTAAATAAAGAGGAAGAGAAATGGAAACAGAAACAGAAGGAGACAGCAAACTTCATCAACGAACGCGACATTGCACTTTGGGAATATTAATCGAGGGAAATCATCAGGTCCTTGTCGACGAACACAGGGGCTTCATCAACAAAGGTATAAGAGGGTCACGTCAATGAAGTCAAGTTTCATCGACGAGAAGATATCGATAGAGGGTTTTGGGGAAGTCTGAAATTCGTCGATAAATGTGCAGGTTCATCGATGAACTTTCTACAGGACTCGTCGATGAGGTGACATGTCTCGTCGACGAATCCGGTCCTATAAATAGCAAAATTTGGATTTTTAACGCAGAAATTAAGAAATCTCTCACTCTCTCTCTCTCCCTTCGATTTCTCTCCCTTCTCTCATAAATTTTGACTCCGTTGCTCGCCTGATTGACGATCTGAGGCGACCACGACGCTCCTGGGAAAGTTCTCTCCAAATCTGCCAGAGCATATCGTTGGTGGAAGCTAGTCAAAAATCATCCCTGAGTTGAGGTAAGACTTTTTATACCAAATTTGGTCCTATTGTAGTTATAGGAAATGATATTCACATGAAAACACCGAAGTTTAGTTCTTCAAGTTGTCGATTTCAAGGTGTTGAATAGGAAATCCTACGGGTGTGAGACCAGAGTTTATAGGGGCTTTTTAGTTGTCGGTAAGGGAATAAACTAAAGCAGTTATTTTTCCTCACATATTATTATTATTATCAGCAAAGTAATTTTCAGGGAATATGCATGATATTTAAATATTATTGAGAAAATGTATGTTATTGGAAAAATACTACTATCGTACGAAAAATGTGATTTTAGAATGAAATATACAGAACTACTTAACTTTGTGTGGCATGAACATTATTTTTCATGGAAGGTAATGATATCACAAATTTTACGAGTAAAGCATGATTTCAGGAATTATGAAAAGATACAGTATATTATGATGATTTTGACAAGTACATTATAATTGATTATTTTCAGCATGATGTGTATGAAATGTTTGGTGCGAGACCGTATATATGAAATGATTTTGGCGCGAGGCCGTATTTATGAAGTGTTCGATGCGAGGCCATATTTATGAAATGATTTCGGCACAAGATCGTATTTATGAAATTATGAAAAATTCTATAATATCATGTATTATATGTTATCAAAACCCAGATGTTAATTTAGTTGAGTTTCAGGAGCTCGGTACCGTAGCTATATAGATCAGATATCTATGTTCATACTTGTGCTAACCACCCCACGAGGGGGTGGGAGATGGATAGTCGATGTGGCTTTCAGTGAAGAGTTGTAGACATTCAACTGGCAGTATGAACCAGGGTGAGGCAGGCCCATCGTACTTATAGACATTCTTGACTCGGTAGTGGTGGGTCAACCATTGTCGGGTCCCACCTTCGGGCTGCACAACCCGTCATGGGGGGTAATACATGACATTAACTAGCTATTCATTCTAGGTATGCTTTCAGTATTATCAGTTATAACAGATGTTTTATGAACGATATGATTTATTAGTAAATATGAAAGTATATGATTATTCAGTACGATATGGGGAACGTTTACAAAAATATGAAATGTACTATATATATATAATTGCATCAAATGTTCATGTTACCACACAGCTATATTTAATTTATTTTCCCTTACTGAGATGTGTCTCACCCCCGAATTTAATTAATTTTTCAGGAGACCCTAAGAGATCAGTGAGTCGTGGTCGTCGTTGAGTTTGTTGAGTTACCCCACTAGGAGGGTAAGATTTTGTACTAGGATCAAGATTATTTTGTTGTGAGATCCTAGTTGTACTTGGAATGTTATGGGAGATTGAAAATACATGTATGTTATCTTGGTGTAAGTAGACTCTGGTATTATGTTATATTGGTTGGATGGTTGTAATTTTATACTTACTGCCGTTTAGGTTTTCGCTTTTTATGATAGGGCTATCCCCACTACCCATGAGTTCGGGTTGATGTTGTTATTATTTATGATTATTATTTGATAAATTAAGCAAGTTGTTACAATAGGTATCGGTTGTAACTACACCCAAACTAAATGGGCAAGGTTACATAAGGTATCAGAGCAAAGGAGCGTTACATGTATAGGCGTGTAATCTCCTTAATCATCGGGAACTCTCGCTTATAAAAGATGTTGCATGTGTGAATATAGTCTATAAGTATCTTAACAGTTGTTGTCATTTAACAAATGATTATATTTTGTATACACTAAAACTCATGTTGCTACACTCTGATAATAATTTATTTCATCATTATTGATAAGTGTCCCACCTCATCATACAACTTATTTTTCGTGATATTCATGTGATCAAGCTTACCGAGCTCAAGGCAGGGTTGGTTAGTGTAGCGTGAGTATTTTGAAAAACTATAAAGTCTTTAAGTTAATGTTGTTTTAAATTCTAATTATGTAATATTGACAGATGAATTCCTTTTTGGGTTGTGTAAATTAGTACTCTAGTATTTATTTGAGGATGTTTAATTATATTCCGCTAATTGGACAATATTTATGGTATTAGAGATGGATGAATGGTCACATAACACCCTGTGCCTGACTTGGTGGGTTCTGGGGCGTCACAAATTTGAACCAATTGATGCAAAAACAATCAATGATGAATATACGAATCAAGCAAGCACAATATCACAATCATACACAAAGTAATTAGAAAACAATAGACAAAAGACACAAGATTTACGTCATTCGGCAAAGTACTTAGGTCCATAGGAGCAACGACGGATTTTTCACTATTCATATTGGTTACATAAACATGTATGTATATCAACCCTATGGGCACAAAGGTCCTACATCCATTCTCAGAGTAAAAACTTCCAAATCCCCCCAATCTACTGATCTATGATTCGAGTTTCCATATTTGCGTCGAACCAAATTCTTGACGCTTTTAGACAGAAATAAATTCCCATGTAGATTGCTCTTGTAACTGTCAAAGGTTTTAGGGTAACCATCGATGGTTTCCTCGCTGATGCCAAGCCATCGTGCAAACCTGCAATGGTTTTCTCCTACAGGTTTCTCCCTTTGTTCAATGCTCCTTTATGCTTTTTCGGTTCACGTATTCCACTCAAATATGAGCCACATATCCAAAAATCTCCACCTATGTGAATATTCACCACTTAGGAGAAAAATAACTGAAAGTATACTCGTTGCTCCACCCGATACCATAGATTGGGCTTGTCTTTTATCTAGCACCTAGAGACGTTGATCAAGTCTTAGCAATACTTGAACATATCCATTGTGATAGGCTTTGTCAACATATTAGCTGTATTATTAGATGTGTGAACTTTCTCAAGCAAAAGTTCACCTGAATCAATTAGTTCCCCGATCCTGTAAAACCACACATCAATGTGCTTTTTCCTCACATGATACACCTGATTCTTTGCCAAGCAGATGACACCCTGACTATCACATTGTAGCTGAACTCCATCTTGTTGGACACCCAACTCCTTGATTAATCATGTGAGCCACAACACTTACTAGGCAGCTTCAGCCACTGCCATGTACTCTAACTTAGTAGTAGATAAGGCAACTAGTGGTTGTATCATAGACCTCCAAAAAATGGGCCCACCCACAAGGGTGAATACGTACCCTGTGGTGGACCTTCTGTCATCCAAGTCTCCTATGTAGTCTACATCCACATACCGCACTACTGATGGATCACTTTATTGTCTACGAAACATGATGACATACCTAGTCGTACCCCTCGAGTATCTGAGAATCCACTTGGTAACATCCCAATGCTATCGACTCAGATTCAAAAAGAACTTGCTCTCCATTGTGATAGTCTGTGCCAAATCCGACCTCGTACATACCATGGCATGCTTCAGACATCCCACTCCATTGGCATAGGGGACCTTCGACATGTCATAGACCTCATCATCCATTTTAGGGCACTGGGGGGTAGACAACCTAAATGACTCGTCAACGGTGTTCTCACCGATTTAGCATCTACCATGATAAACCTCTCCAGCACCTTCTCCATTTAGCTGCCCTGAGATAACCATAGTTTCCCTGTAGCTCTATCCCTATGAATGTCCATGCCAAGTATCCTTTTGGCTGCACCCAAGTATTTCATGTCAAACTCCATTCCCAACAGAGTCTTCAATCGATTCACCTCAGTTATGTCTTTAACAGAAATTAGCATGTCGTTTGCATAAAGCAATAGAAATATGAGAGACCCATCATCAATACTCCTTACATAGACGCAACAATTACACTCACACCTCTTGTAGCCAATATGGATCATATAGGCATCAAATCGTTTGTACCACTGCCTCGGAGGCTACTTCGGCCTATAAAGCGACTTCTTTAGTTTACAAACTAAGTGCTCCTGTCTAGTTTGGAAAAACACTTATAGATGTGTCATGTAAATTAGCTCATTCAGATCACCATGGAGGAACATCGTCTTTACGTCCATCTGCTATAGATGCATATCATGCTGTGCCACCAGTCGCAACGCTACCCTAATGGAAGTGTGCCTGACTACAAAGGAGAATATCTCATTATAGTCAATTCCCTTCCTCTACGAGTATTCCTTTGATACCAAGCGAGCCTTGTACTTCTCTCTTTCCTTTTATGAAATTGCTTCTTTCTTTTTGTATACCCTCTTATATCCAATCACTTGTTTCCAAGCTAGAAGCTCCACCAAGTCTCACATCTGGTTCTTATGTAATGATTCCATCTCCTTCATCATAACGCTTATCCAACTACCTTTCTCTTGGTTGTGCACGGCCTCATGAAATGTCGTAGGATTCCCACTACTTGTGACAAAAGCATAAGATACCAGATCATCAAAACCATACTTGGGGGTGGCCTAACGATGCATTTGTTTCTGTCTACAACTATACTGCACAACGGCTGTTGGTCACTTGAGTAGAACTCCCTGTGATTTGAACATCATCATCATCATCTCCACCCTGAGTTGCTGACTCCACCTGCGCCGCCTATTGATCTCTCAAGCTAGAACCCCTTGCGTTTCTCCCCTGAGTCCCCAACTCCACTTGAAACACATGCTTGTTACTGCTATAGTTTTCTGGTACCTATTTCTCTTCTTCTTCCTAAGTATGTCTCAACATGACTTTCTCATCAAAAACCACATTTTGTTGATCACCACCTTGTTTGCCACTGAATACCACAACTTGAACCCTTTCACACTATTCTGATATTCCAAAAAAATGTCTAGACTTTGCCTCAAGCTTTGATCTATCCTCACAAGGAATGTGCATATAGGTTGGACACTCAAATACTCTCAACCTGGCGTAGCCTACCTCGTTATCTGTCTACACCTCCTTAGCAACTTTTCCATCTTGTGATGCCCTTGGTGATCTGTTAACCAAGAAAAAATCTACACTCATCGTCTCAGACCAAAAATTCAATGCAAGTCTAGCATTCAACCTAAGACACTGAGCCCTTTTAGCTAGGGTTCGATTCATCCTCTTTGCCACACCATTTTTTTGTGGTGGCTGGCATACTGCTGGCATACTGAAAAGTGTCTCTTTAAACCATGCTCCTCACAAAACTCTCCGAAACCCAAATTTGTGTACTTAGTGTCGTTGTCTGACCTGAAGCACTTTATCTTTCTCCCGGTCTGGTTCTTCACCTCAGTTTTCCATAATTTAAACTTGACAAACATCTCAAACTTATGCTACATGAAGTACACCCAGACCTTTCGTGAGTATTCATCGATGAAACTCATGAAGTACACAATCCCCCTCGTGATGCCACTCTTACCGACCCCCAAACATCCGTATGAACATAGTCCAGTAATCCCTTTATTTTGTGCATGGCTGCCATAAACTGAACCTGGTCTTGCTTCCCAAGCACACAGTACTTGCAGAACTCCAGTTTACATGATTTTACACCCTTCAAAAGATTTTTATTTCAAAGTTCCTTCATCCCACGCTCACCCATATATCGTAACCGCACATGTCACAAAATTGTACTGTCATATTCAAACTTTGTGACTACAGCTCCATCTACAACCGTTGTACCTAGCAATGTGTATATATATTCCCCGGCACTCTCTTCCCCTTCATCAAGGTTAGAACGCCCTTGCTCACCTTCATTACCCCACCTTCATATTTGTAACTAAGCCCATTACAATCCAAGGTGCCTAACGAAACTAGATTCTTCCTCCACTCTTGTATGTGTCTTACATCACATAACGTTCTCACCACACCATCGTACATCTTGATTCTGATATTTCTCATCCCGATCATTTGGCACGCAGCATCGTTCCCCATCAGAATGGAACCAGAACTCACCAATACGTACGTTGTGAACCAGTCCTTGTTGGGCGTCATATGATAAGAACACGACGAGTCCAAGATCCAAGCATTTGCAAACTTATCCGACCGAAAAGAAACCGAGAGCATATCACTATCACTACTCCTAAAGTCTCCTTCTTTTACTACATTCACTGTGTTTGATGACCCTTCTTTATTTTTAGCATTCCCCTTCATCCTCTCTGGGTACTCGAGTTTTATGTGCCCATTTTTTACCACACTTAAAATACAACACATCCTTCCTCTTCATGGATTTGGACCGAGCCCTAAAATTGTTTGATCTAGCACGAGATTTGCCTCTCCCACGATCCTGATTTCCCTACACCATAAGCCATTCACCTTGAGTATTGTCTTCACTGACCTTCTTCCTTTGATGGAAACTCAACAAGGCACTTGTGATATCCTCCAACTACAGGGTTTCTTTTCCCTAAGTCAGAGTCGTAACTAGGTTCTCATACGTTGGAGACGTAGGCAAGGAATTCAACAACATAAGCATTTTGTCTTCATCTTTGAACTTCACATCGACCCGTTTAGATCACTAATGATTTAATTGAATACGTTGATGTGTTGATTCAGATCTAAACCCTTTTCCATCTTAAGCCCGTAAAGTCATTGCTTAAGATACAACTTGTTCAATAGAGACTTGGACATGTATCGGCTCTCCAATTTCAACCAAACTGCCGTTGGCGATTCCTCGTCCATGATGTGGTACATCACCTCATTGGCCATACACATTCTAATAGTAGCCACAGCTTTGGCTTCCAACTCCTTCCAACTTGCGTCATCCATGTCATCCAACTTCTTTCCTTAAATTGCCTTCACTATACCTTGTTGCACCAACACGTCCTTCACCCTCCTCTGCCAAAGTCCAAAATTTCCCATTCCATCAAACTTACCAACATCAAACTTTGCCGAAGAGATCCTAGCCATTGCAAAACCAATAACTTTGATATCAATTTTTGTGACAATCAATACACAAAGATAACAATTTTTGGATTTGAACACGTAGCGGAATCATGCAAAACTCAAATCAATTTGGAACAATTGATGCAAACATAATCAATGGTCAATATACAGATCAAGCAAGCACAATGTCACAATCATACACAAAGTAATTAAAAAACAATAGACAAAAGATACAAGATTTAAATGGTTCGGCAATGTGCCTACGTCCACGAAAGTAATGACAGATTTTTCACTATTCAGATTCTTCAAGCTTACATTAGGGTTGCATAAACATGTATATATATATCAACCCTATGCGCACAAGAGGTCCTACATCCATTCCGGAAGGAAAATCCTCCAAATCCCCCTAATCTACTGATCTACAATTCGAGTTTCCATATTTTCATTGAACCAAACCGTCGACGGTTATAGCCGGGCCGTTTTAGATAGAAAGAAATTTCCCTGTAGACTGCTCTTGTAACCGTCAAAGGTTTCAGGGTAACTGTTGACGGTTTCCTAGTTGATGCCAAATCATTGGGCAAACTGGCAACGGTTTCCTCCTGCAGGTATCTCCTTTTTTTTCAATGCTTCTCTATGCCTTTTGGTTCATATATTCCACTCAAATATGAGCCACATCTACAACAGGCTTACTCTCATGAGAGAGATGCTTTCCGTTCAAGATGGAGTAGGTGGAACTCATAAGTGAGGGGGAGATTGTTGAGAATTCCACTTATAAGTTTGTCTCAAATTGAAAAAATAGAGTGGATGATGGGTGCTTATATACATGGTTGGGTCCAAAATAAAAAAACTTAAGCTTTTGGATCAAGTTGGTGCTTACCCATAGACTCCTCCAACGCTAACAATTTTTTTAAGAAAAAAAAATGTTTTTACACAAAATATGTATATTACTTGTATAAAAAAAAAATATCAAGATTGTATAACAAGACCAACATATTGCAAATTAAGATTTGATAATCATGTTTGCTATTAAATGCAAGTTGCAAGTCATAGGACAACATTTAAGCTAATAGTATTGCATTTACAAGTCATATGACAATAGTTAAGTCAATAGTATTGCATGCAATTTACTAGTCATATGACATGCAACAATTATGTTAAGAAATCAAGTAGTGGATGGTTTATAAAAAAAAAAAAAATGTTTGGTAGTGTAATGTAATCATAAGGTCAAATGAAGAATTAGAAGAGTTCTGAGTTTGTTTTTTCATGGATCACTTTTGAATTATTTGGTGCTAGTTGTGATTGATATGATCCGTTCGTCCTGACTCTAATATAAGAACATAAGGGTCCAAAGAACTCCATTCACCCCAAGATTCTAGCCATAAAAAAAGAAAAGAAAAGAAAAGAAAAGAAAGGAATGCTTGGAAAAAAAGAAAAGAAAAAGAAAAGTCCATTGCATAAAAGATAGAACCACAAAAAAGGAGAGGATGAGGAGGATAACCAGAAGGCATGTCTTAAGTACGATTCCAAAAAGAACATACATCACCAATCAATGTTTAAATTTTAATAATGAACATATTAAAATTTACAAATTAAGTATTATACAGGAAAAATATTAATGAATAATGCTTTAAATTTTAAATTAAATCCAATTATTAAGTTAAGTTGACTATTGGATATTAGTTTAAAAATTGATTAATCAAATTTTGATTTAATGGTTTGAAACAATTCGATTTTAATTCGATTTCTAGCCAATCCAAACTTTAATTTGATTAATTCAAGACATCATTCAATATTGGATTATGCCTAGGCCGAATCAACATACGATCGAATGGGAAAACAGTTAGGGCCTTTTTGAATCAAGGATTTTGCTTGGAGAAAGGAAACAAAAAGAAAAAGGAGGAAACTTATTTTTTCTTATATTTTTCTTCTATATAAAATACTATAAAAAATGAAAGATTATTTTAATATGACTAAAAATTAGGAAAAACTATATATCAATGATGTGTAAAATCATTTTTTTGTTAATAGATTCAATATATTTTTTATTTTCTTTCTCATTTTTCTTGATAACCAAACATGAAAATATGAATTTCTTGATATTTTCCTTCTTTTTTTTTTTTTGGATATTTTTTGAGTTCTTAGTCCTAAAAAGTTGCCAAATAATTACTATGAGAAAAAGGCTTACACAAAGCAAGCTTTTTTCTGGATTGCAGTCCCCCTCTATTGTCCAAAAATGATTGAAGGCATGTAGCTTTATTTGTTTTAAATAATTTTAGGGATTGGAAAAAAAAAAAAAGCATATGAAAGTTAAAAACAAATGATAAAAAAGAAAATAAAAAAAATAAAAAGTAAAAATATATACAATCTTTAATATTAATTAAGAAAATAGTAGGTAGTTTTCAACATGTATTTTTCCCTTATTATTCCCAAAACACCATTTTTCTACAAGTTTAAAATGAAAATAAAATTATTAACTAATAAATAATTAGTAAATTTGTATTCCTTAAAAACTACCTAGAATTCATCACCATCTATATAGCTCTATTACTATCTTCTTAAAAAAAATATTTGGAGATTAGATTTCAGATATTAGATGTAAATTTGTGTAAATTTGAAAAAAAAAAAGTAGTACAAATTTCATTGTGTATCCTCTAAATTCACATGAATTTAAATTGAAAACTAAAAATACATTCCCTCATACACTATTTGAGTTAGAGATTTATTAACTGTACTTAATGAGTGCCAAAACCTAAATTAAGAGGTTCTTATAATCTCTTTTCAACCTTGTTTTTTTCTCTCTTTGAAATTATGAAACTATGGAAGAAAGTAATTTCTTAATATTTAAGAGTATGAATTTGATACTTTAGATTTAGATTCATATGAAATTTAGAAGAATTTCAATATATATTATATCACATTTTACCCAAACCCTACATAAATTCAAATTCAAACTATCAAATTTATGTTGTTAAACACAAGGTTTATATATTTATACATACAAATTCTATTTTGTGTGCAATACCAAAATAATAATCCTTAATTAATGAAAATTGTATTACAAAATACTTGCCCCAACTCTCCATTTGTAACCAAACAGCTTTTTTGTGAATATTAAATATATATATATATTTTTGAAAGTAAGGATATAAATACCAAATTTATAAACTTAGGACATATTTATGTTCATTTTTTTTTGTTGGAAATAATGATCTTCGAGACTTTTAGAACATTATTTGCTATTTAATGAAATTGTACCTCTAGCTTATCACTTGTTTATACTCTCATAGAAAACAATAGATCGAAGAAACCTTGTCGCTGGATGGGTTTTGAGAGATGAAGAACAACTATAAAATGAGAGCAAGTGAAGTTGAGGTATTTGAGGATGCGAAACTGTAAAATATTGACATGAAAACTAAAACAACAAAGTGCAACAATGATAAAAACCAACAAGAGTCAAATTTATGATGCACTAACTATTACCCTATATTTGGGAGATTGAGTTTCAAGTTTTTGGATTTGCATTTGTGTGGATTTGGACAAAACACAATATAAATTTGTACTAAGTTTCGTCCCAAGCATACAAACCCAAATCTAAAGTTCAAAATCAATATTCTCAAACACTACCTTAGACTTGCAAGTTTTTTTTATCAATTGGGTTGTGAAGTGAACCAGTGCACTAGCTAGCCACAACTTAGTATATATTTTGAGTTGATTTTGATCTGAGCTTATTTGTCCAAGTAAATTGAGGTTCAAGTCGATTCCCTCTAAGCCATTTCCTAGTCAAATAATAACTTCAAACAAGTGAGAAAGGAGATTGGTTTTTGGTTCATCTAAACTAAACAATAGGCCTAGTTTTCAAAGTTTCCTTGTAAAAATTCTAACATTAGTTGTTTTTCAGTTTTTCAACACTTACTTGTAAAAGCTAAAAACAATGAAAAGTAATTTTCTATTTTTTCTACAAATGAAAAAAATAAAAGCAAGATATCATTTTGTAATTTTTTTTTTTAAATGAAATTGCTTTCCCTGAGCAAACATACCCTGTACATTATATTTTTTGTTGTTTCATTTACACACCCATATGTGGAAGGGTGGGTATGGAGGCAATGGTGAAAAAATAATAGCCTAAATAATCTTTCTCTTAGTTCAAATCAATACTAAAGAGAATAATCAATTTACCAAAAATTAGAAATATTGAGAAATTAATAATACAAATTAGCCACATCTACACAAAAGTACTAACCCCCTATGTTTGAGAGTATGGATTTTAGGTCTGGGATTTGAAACATATGTATGGATTTATACAAAATGTAATGCAAGATTTTATTAAATTTGTTTCAAATTCAAGGCTTAAATCTATATCCCAAATGCAATTTATATGAAAAACCTTTTATGTGAAGGAAAAACCATCAGGTGGATCGAATCGACTTCAAATTTTTTACCATATCTGTTGACTTTTTGAGTCTGATTCCTGATTTTGATAATGACAAACCGCAAGTATCGTATGTGTATATTCAGTACTTGAGTAGGCTTAATACTTTAGCTCACATATAAGGAAGAGATGGAAGTCAGGAGGAACATAAAGACCATATCATCTGGCGTATTTCATGACGAATTCGAGGAGCAAAAGAAGAAGAAGAAGACATTTTGCTCTTTATTGTAAATGCATTATTGTTTTTAATTAGGTCTGTAATAATGCATGACATGCATGATATGAATGAGCTCAAAGGCCATAGTCGGACTAGAGGGAATCAAACGACCATAGGGACTCAGACTTCGGTCGATCGATGTTAAATTTTTTGGGCTTAATTAAAAAGCCTATGCTATAGACTGACCTTAGGACACAAAACCTTTCATGGAAAAATCCCTCACTTAAAAACCATACTCATACATTTAAGGGAAAATTTTGTTAAGGTCAAAATCAGGGGCAAAATAGGAATTTCACTTGCCTCGGTCGACCGACCATTGCAAGGTCATTTGACCTTGGTCGACCGAACTGAGAAGTTAACCAAAAGTCAAAGCTTCGGTCGACCGAACCTATGGAGCTATAATTGCCACGATCGACCGAACCATTCGGGAATCAACATTTTGACTTTACACGATCGACCGTTCTGAAATGAACGAGTCATCTACGATCGACCAAATCAACACATGTCTGACACCCTAGTTACTCAGTCGACCAAATATATAGTTCATTTTGGCCACGGTAGACCGAACCTTGTTGAGTAGCCGAACGAACCTTGCCTTGGTCGACTAAACCTTAAAAATGGTCAATCGACCTTTGCCTTGGTTGTAATAATCCCAAAAATGGTTATACAAGATTAGTGGGGTGATTTCAATAATAATAATAATAATAATAATAATTAATTAATTAACTAATTAATTAAACATTATTAAGGAAATTATTTAAATTAAGACATCTGAGGATTATGTGTATACATATATGTTTAAATATATATAAGGATAAGTTATTGTGTGTGTGTGTATATATATATATATATATATATATATATATATATATATAAAGCATATTATAATGGTAATAATGGATAAAGGTAAAAAAAAAAAAAAAAAATAAAGGAAGTGACAATCTTACCTGAGATGGAAACTGAGAGTTTCCCAGTTGCAGAGCGTTATCTCTCTTTCTCTCACTCCTCCTTCTCTCTCCCTCTCTCCTCAGTTCTGTGATGGATTCTCGCTCGATCGAAAATCGGAAGATACCACTGGACTCCATTCTCCGCTGCCGTCATTTCTACCGAAGCGGATTGGTGGTAGGAGCGGCGTAGGCGTATCTCTTGGGGTAAACTAATTTCCCATTTTTCCTTAATTTCTTGCAAATTATAAGCCCAATCGACGATCGGACACCACCACAAGAATCTATGGATGATTTTCTACAAGTCTAGCAGAGCGAATTTCTCATGGGGTCGTTGTGGGCATAACCCCAAATTTGGGATAAGGGGGTTATTAAGGGGTTTATTTTTAATTAATTAGGGTTGATTTATAAATGCTAGAATATTGAACATTTGAGGTTGAAGTTGGATTTTCGGAATTTAGGGCCTGGGTGAGCGCCACGGGTGTAATTTTGAGACCCGCAAGCATAATTCAGAAAATTAAGTGAGGGTGTTAAATAATAGTTTAAATGATAATTTGGGGTATATGGAGCCTAGCAAAGGTTAGTTGAATATTATTTTGGAAAAAATAAGTTAATTAATCTGGGAAAAAATGTGAATTGCAGGAGTTGAGTTTCGGGCGCTAAGGGCGTAGGATATGGGTGTTAACGAGACTCTCAGTAAGTCAGGTAAGGGGAATAAATTATAACAATATTTTTAGAATTATTGTTTGAATTAATATGTGAATATGAGCATATGGTATTTTGTCTGAAAATTATTATGATATAAATATAAGATAAATTGTGTGGCATTTAAGTAATTTTAAATTGTGATATTTTGGAGTGTGAAATTAATATTTTATGAATAATAGATGAATACTGTGTGGCATACGATGTATGTTGAAAAATGTGAAATATAACGATGAGTACTTTCTGAAAAAAATATTGAAATGAGAATTATTGATGTAATTAGTGAAAAATAATGAAATATGGTATTTATATGTGAGTAGAAATGTTTTGCATGAAAAATGAGATTTTGTAAATTATTGATATGCGTATTTTGAGAAATGTTGAAATACGTGAAACACAATATATACTATTATGAGATGATGAAATGTGCACAGAAAATGATGAGAACATTTATGTTGAAATGAATTGAGATATATTGATATGAGATTAATAATATATATTGATATGGAAATATTGAAATGTGAAAATGAGAACGTGAATTCTGAAACGTATATACTGATATATGATTGATGATATGCCAATATCGCATAATAACTGCGGGTAGGTGGTATTCCTTTCCTACTGATGCCATTGGGGAGGTATGCTCAATATGGAGATTGTGTGTGTGAAGTTCCTACTAACGTCATTGGGGAGGTGTGCTCAGTAGGGAGATTGTGTGTGTAAAGTTCCTATTGATGCTGTTGGGGAGATATGCTTAGTATGGAAATTGTGTGGTGAAGTTCCAACTGATGTCGTTGGGGAGGCATACTCAGTATGGAAATTGTGTGGTGAAGTTCCTACTAATGCCATTGGGGAGGTATGTTCAGTATGGAAATTGTGTTGTGAGATTCCTACTGATGTCATTGGGGAGGTATGCTCAGTACAAAAATCATGAATGTGTTGAAAGTGAGAATTATGTGATCTATTGTATTATGTAAAGTACATAAATGTGAATTTATGTATACATAGATATGTAATGTGTTAGAATGAGAAATAATTATGAGAAATGAAAGAGTGTGCGTTTTATAAAATAAATAATTGAGGCGAAGTGAAACTCTCCGTCTGAGGGCTTACTGAGTAGGTGAATGCCATGATAGGTATCAGATGTGGTCATACCTAACTGCATAACGTGTTAGGGTAGAGGGAAACTACCTGTATGGGCGAGTAATCTTCCCTATTCTCAGGAACTTCGCGGGTAAATATGTGATGGAAATCATTGAATTTGAGAAATGGTTTAAAGCTTATAAAAACTTGTGTTGTATATCTATATAAATATGAGAATATGTTTATCAGTATATTCTTTCTCAGATGAAATGTTGATTTGAAAAGTAAAAAGTATTATAACTGAACTCATATGGCCACACATTGTAAATAATTTATTCATTCTTACTGAGATGTGTCTCACCCAAATTATCTAAATTTTTCAGGGAACATGGATAGGTCGGGTGATAGAGCTTCGTGATCATAGGGAGTTGGGACCCTGACACATAGGGTGAGTTTTTGGACTAGGGAGATGTAATTTCCCTAGAGTTGAGTTATTTTTGGGGTATGTGATGGATTTGTACATATATGTATGTTGATACTCTGGGTATTGCATTCTGACTGTTATGTATATACTGTCTTCGCTGTTAGGTTATATAAATAGAATAACTTTTTACCTGGTACTCAATACGGGTCGAGTCATATGAATGGTAATAAGGTTATTGACGTGGCCGATTTATGGATGTTATTGATGACGAATGAATATTTATTTATTATTGTTTTAAAAAAAAGTTGTATGAAAATCGGGGCGTCACATTGGTCAACCAGACCTACGAAGGGTTTGAAAATCGCCCTGAGATGGTCGACTAAATCCATAGTTCAAAATTGACACAGTTGACCGAACTTAACATTATGGTCGACCGAACCTTGAATATGGTCGACTGAACCTCTCGGGTTGGTGAAATTTTTACCGCAATTAAACAGGGTTAATTTTTGTTAAACATAATTAAATAATTTTCAAAATTCTCGTTATGTCCTCAATGGTCATATTTTTCCTAATATCTATATATATCCCTTCATAACTCATAATTAGCAAGATGATTAGTTAAAAAATCCTCTCAAATTTCTATATCATATTTTCATCTTCCTAAGCTAATTTTTGATTCTCTCTTTATTATTACTTTGAAAAATCTTTCAAGAGAGCATTATATTTATCTTAAGCATTTGTTTTTACAATTCATATTGTTGACTCTCATATCTTGTTTATCCCTTCAAATCATATTTCTGAGAATGAATCCAAGTTTTCTCCATATATATTCATTGATATATATATATCCTTGGAGAAAATCCATATCTTTGTTTGTGGATCTTGCACATCCATTGCAAGATTCAAAGGTTCACGTGCTTGTGCTTGCAAAAACATTTTGAGCCATCACCTTAGATTCTCCAACGCTTCACTTGGAAAAATATTTTGGAGAAAAAGTTTTAGTTTGGCATAAAATCTTTGAGCACTCATCATATACATTTTTATTCAACGATTATTTTTGTGAGAGTCGCATTCTCACATTGAACTTATTTGCATATCATACGTGAGTGTATTTGTGTTTATTGTTGTACACATAAGCTTATAGTAGAAGCATTTCCTTGTACACAAATTATTATCTGTTGTATTCCCGACGTGTGGTCAGAAGAGGAAGACTAGCCCTGTAAATAGTCCCGGACTTGCTCAAACCCGGTTAAGAGAGCACCGAACTAGTTCAGACCCGATTAGGAGAACTAGGTGCACCATCCTGGTAAGGTGTTGTAAACGGTGTCGCTCTACCCACAAGTGAGCAACTTCGTGGAATCCTCTTACTTATGAGCTTGAGACGGGGACATAGGCAGTATTGGTTGAATCTCGATAACATATCGTGTGTGCACTTTACATTTCCGCAATTTAATTTCCACACCTATATGTTATTGTTTAATGCTCTAACTGTTTTACATATGCACCTTGAATGATTGTGAATTATTGAGAATTGTTTATTTGTTTTAATATCTGTTCAGTAATTCATCTGTTGGATTGGTATATGTTCTAGACAAACCCTAGGTTGTGGTATACTACTGTTGGATTAGTTATACCTCGGAAGAAAGTTTTAAAATTATAATCCACCCCCCTCTTGGGAATACACCAATACCAACAATATCAAAACAGTATGTTATAATAAGTCTTTCCTAATTGAAAATATAGGCATACATTGATCACAACCATCAAGAATAAAAATTTCTTAAAGTCCAATAAAACATGAGTCACACACATAAGGTGGAATCAAATTAGAGTGAAAAATAAATATCAAGTCTCTCACAAAAATAGGTGATACTATCCTAACCACGAAATTGACGTTAACGATCAATCTCTAAATAACAACCACACCACCATTATTATGAAGAAGGCATGTAGACACTCCAATTTATCTAGTCATTATGAGAGTTATCGTGTGATCTCAAGAGGGGGGGTGAATTGGGATTTAAAAAATATTTTACTAATTTAAACTTCATCGATTCACCACATTAAATCTCATTTAAAAATTAAAACGTGTATGAAAAATGAGAATAATAATAAATAAACATTCATAAATATGCAAAAATTAAAGTGTGGAATTAAAATGTGTGAGAGAGAGAGAGAGATGACCCAAAAATATATATACGATTAAAGCATAATAATAATAATAATAATAATAATAATAATAATAATAATAATGGTCATTAAGTTAATATCAATGCAGAAGTTCTTTTCTGTAGGATCCTTAATTCTATGTTTGATGCCTAAGAAAGACATTGTCTTAACGAGTGCTCAGAGACCATTGCAGCTCAGTCGCTCTTTGGAGGTCGACTTGATCAAAATGGAATTTCATAAGATAAACAGCATAAACATTGTTTGTACGCATAAATAAGTATATATACACAAAATAGTATTTTGACAGACATAATTTGTAAAAATACAAGGTAATAATAATAATAATAATAATAATAATAATAATAATAATATAAGTATCATATGTGGAGCCCATAAGACTGTGTGGGGCCCACAAGATTGTGTGAGGCCCATATGAGTTTCAGAGTCGTGTGGGGTCCACATGAATCTCGAAGTTACATAGGGCTCATAAAATCATGTAAGGACTATTGGAGTTACGTAGGATTCACTTGAGTCTCGAAGTTGTGTGGAGCCCACATGAATTTTTGAAATTCGAACATAATTTTTTTTAAAAAAAAATACTAAAATATAGCTTAAAAACAATAACAATGATAATAATAATAATAATAATAATAATAATAATAATGATGATTTTTTTAAAAAAAATTAAAAATTAATTAAGAATTAATTAAATGGGAGTGGTGGCAAGCACTCCCACATGATCTCTATCCTTATCACATACCTAACCCATGTTTAACCCATCTCATGCCCATTCCTTAATTTTAAAAAATTATAATTTCACCACTCTCCCAACATTTTTGCAAATTCAATTTTCTTCCCCAAAATTTTCCTATAAATAGGAACCTCTCAACCTTCATTTTTCACAAAAAAATTTTCAAAGGAAGAGAAGGATTAGTGAGTGAAAGAATTAGTGGTGGAGGGAGATTTTTTACTATAATTAAAATTCTCACTCATCCATTCTTTCCGATCTCATTTTTTAGAGATATTCGTTGTGATCATATCACAAGGTTAAGTAAGAGATAAGTAAATTTGATTATATTAGACTTTTATTAAAATTCATACACGAGTTTATTTATAAATAAATTTGATTATGTTAGATTTTTATTTAAAATTCATACCTGACTTTATTTGTAAGTAAATTTCAATTATGTTAATTTCATAAAATTCTCGTGAGTTTATTTTTACGCATATTTAATTATACTAGTTTTTTTCTTTAATATACTTGCATTTATTTTTTAGTTAAGAAATGTTCTAAACCCTTCGGGTATTTTACATCATAAATTTCTATTCAATAATATATTTTTAACACGAAAATTGTATGGCATGAGTTTATTTATACATTACATATTTCACAAATATATGAGTAAAAATGAGATTTTCATGATATTATTTTAATTGTACAAATTATATAATAAAAATATTTTTAAAACCCCTTATTGCTTAGATGATACAGAAAATTACAAATGTTCGGTACCGTAGTTTAAAATTTAAACAGATCATAGTGCACCTACACTGTTTACAAAGTGGTTTATATGGTAGTGGATTTTTCCTAAGTACACACATGGGTCGGACCAAGGTTTAATAGGAAAAATCTCACTTAATGATGATATACGTTGATTTAGTTTGGCCGGCCAGCCAGCTAAGTTCAGTTTTCGGACCGCACAACCCAATCATGGGAGTAAACATGACTTACGATTAACAGGTCTATGGGTGGTTTTTACAGTACGTGTATATACATATTTAATTACGTATACATAATTATTGATGAATTGAAAGAAAATTATATGTTTATGTGAACGGGGGCATTTTTATACCTAGATAATGATTTAATAAGGAAAAGTATATATATATGATTGAATATTATAGTTATAGTTTTAAAAGTTAAAAAGTTTAGTTTAACAACTATAATATATGATTATAAAATTTTACTGATACAGATAATAGTAAAAGTTTTATACAGAAATTTTTAAATTTAAATTTATTTTTAAAACAGTTTTGAAGTTATAGTATTAAATATTATTTTACGAAATTAAAATATTATGAAAGCTCATTTTGGCTGCACACTAATGATAATCTTATTTACTTACAGAGCGTCGTCTCACCTCAATCATTATTTTATATTTCAAATCATTTTGAAGAGTGTACCAGAAATTTGGCGTAGCAAGTGCATGTGCGGGAATAGAAAGAGCAGAGTAGAATAAAAAAAAAAATTAGCATAATACAATTTAGAATATATTTGTATATTTTAGAATTTTAGAAATTTGCATTTTAATAGTTGAGTCATATATTTGTAATAAAACTAATTAGTACTCTGGTAATAAAAATAATTTAGATTTATATGCGTCCGCTGAAAATTTTATATGTAGGAATCCACTCGGGTTCGGGTCCTTAGAGAGAGAGAGAGAGAGAGAGAGAGAGAGAGACACACACACACACACACAAAAGATTTGTTATCGAGGTTTGGCCAATCCTGTCTATGTCCCCGCCTCAAGCCAAATCAGCTTAGAGGATTCCATTACCTTTGCTCACTTACCGGATGGAGCAACATCGTTGCAACCTCTCCTTAAGGGGCGAGGTAAACCCCAACTTAAATTTCGGGGTTGAGCCACAACCAATAACTACAACTTACAGGATGGTGCTTCTAGTTCTCCTAACCGAGTCTGAACCAATCCGGTGCACATTAAAGGCCAGTGCAATCCTCTTTTGACCACACGTTAGGAATACAACAATAATAATAAAAATTTGCGTACAAATAAATGCTTCTCAAATTAAGCAAATATGTACTCAACGAAGAACTAAAATGCACTCTCATATGATATTAAAATGAAACTCAGTAGAGTATGGTATTCCTCTCAAAATATTTTTCAAGTAAACCAATGAGAGTATAGAAAATGATTTTCTTTATGAAAATGACCTTTTAAAATTTAATGTAAATAAGACTTCTGAGCAAAATATATGAAAGTGAATATTAGATCAAGCCATTGTCAAGAAGCTTCTCAAGCACAATATGTATATCAATGAATATATATGCTCAAAGCATTCTTGAACTAACCCATAGATTTTCTCCAATAAAAATATTTCCAAATAAATGAATAGAAGAAGTTAGGGTTTTCATTTAAAATGATTGACCTTTACAAAAGCAAATTCAATAAGGCTTTCTAAAAATATATGTATGAGTTTAAATATATGCTTAAGCCTTCATGACAATTTCAAAATAAATTTCTCCAAAATATTTTCAAATAAAAGGTATGGGAGAAATTTGATATTTGAAGAACATGACAATAAAAAGGCTATCGAGCTATATATATAAACTTGAATATAAGCTCAAACCTTTCTAAATAAAACCTCCAAAATATTTTTCTCCAAAAAGATTTTCAAGAAGAGTAGGAGAAATTTGATCTTTAAAAAACAATAAGAATAAAAAGTAGAGACCTTCAGGCAATATATATAAAGTTGAATATATGCTCAAACCTTTTCAAAATTACCTTAAGAAAAAGAAGCCTTTGAAGTAGAAATATACCAGTAGATATATGCTCCAAGCTTCCTTCAATAACCCACAATAGTTTCTCCCAAAGAGAATTTTCAAAGTGAGA
This sequence comes from Malania oleifera, assembly GCF_029873635.1. NCBI lineage: Eukaryota > Viridiplantae > Streptophyta > Magnoliopsida > Santalales > Ximeniaceae > Malania > Malania oleifera. Next base: position 89,727,399 of record NC_080424.1, read on the forward strand.
GAGTAGGAGAAATATGAAATTTAATGCACAAATAAGGTATGAAAAATGAGGGAGAAATAAAGAATGTGTAGATATGCTCTCAAGATGTTTCTTCTCAATTTTTCAAGTTTATTTAGCTTGTATTCATAGGGAAAAACCAAAACTAGCTGTTTTATGGCCGTTGGGGTATTAAAATATGATTTAATTTGAAAACTAGCTGTTTTTTGGCTGTCGAGGAGCATTCCGTGCAGACATATTTCAATATTTTGGTCATAACTTTTTTATACAACTCCAAATTGGACATTCTTGATATTAAATGAAAGTTAAGAAAAAATCTCACAATTTTAATGTTGATCAAGTTTTAAGATAAGAAGTTATGGATTGAGAAAAATGCCCATCAATGAGACGGAAGAAACATGAAGGGAATTTTTCTACTACGGACACCTTTCAGTATTTTGGTCATAACATTTTCTATATGACTTTAAATTGGACCTTATTGGTATCAACAGAAGGCTAAGAGAAAATCCCACAACTTTCATGTTCAACACTTTTTAAGAGAAGTAGCTATGGATTGAAAAAAACGCTCATTTCTACTATTCGGTCAGTTGGCCAGTCGACTAACCCCTTTGTAAAAAATAGTTTTTGCCTTCTTTCAACTTCAAAACCATTTTAAAACCTTTGTATAAGTTAGGCATTTTATGAAAAAGGTTTTTCATGTTACTTGGAGGTTCTATGGTCAATCTAAGGTCTAAGTTACGCTTCAATTTAGATCATATGATATGCATGCACACATTAAACCTAAATAATTATTACAACTAAGAAAATAATAAATAAAGTCTTCAAGTCTTCTGCTCCTCTGATTGTTCATGGGATACACCTTGGAATATGATCGTTGGTGTGCATTTAAGGCTTTCATATTTCATCTCTTATTTGTGCCTTCTGCATTATAAATCTGTTCAAAAACTAAATGCACACATGAGATGTGGTCTATCATAAAACAGATATAGGACTCAAAAATTCAACAATATAAGAACCGGATCCGTGAGATATGGAATAAATAAATAAGAAAAGGGCAAAACAATAAATTGAGTAGGTTTCATCGACGAAGCTAGAGTTTCGTCGACGAAGGCACTTCTATTGTTCGACAACGAAATTCAGAGGTTCGTCGATAAGGAGAAGCCGAGAGGTTTTGGAAAATTTGAAAATCGTAGGCTCGTCAACGAGACCACCACTATGTTGATGAACTTCCTTCGCTGGCTCGTTGACGAAGACGCCGCCTCATCGACAAAGTTAGCCAATTTAAAGGTGCTCTAAATATCCATTTCTTTGCTTAGAAGCTAAGTTATTAAGGTTTTCTCTCCCTCTCTCTCTAGAACTCAAAGCCACACACTCTCTCTCTAGATTTCTTCGCCGTTCGTTGTTAAAATCGACAAACCAACGTTACTGTGAGGATTAGGGAAGAAATCTCTACGTGTTTTGTGGAATGGATTTTCATTTTTGAGGTCTTCGGGTTTTGACCCAAAAATTGAGGTAGGGTTCGGTTTTCATTTTCGTTTCGGTAGATCTGTAGAGCGTAGGATTGTAAGTAATTATTGTACTGTGATTTGTAGGTTTTGGGAACTCGGTCCTTGATTTAGGAGCCATAGAGTTCGTGTTTGGATTTTTGGGGAAAGGTAAGGGGATTCTGTTTATATCGGTTATTTTTGAAATCGAATTCGATAGAACTGTGGTTCACAATCGTATATGTGTTTTGACTACTTATTTAGGGAAATCTAACGGGTAAAATTATGGGGTTTTCATATTACAGTTTTGGGGAAAATGGGGCATCGGGTTGCATCTCTAGTTTTGTTGGAAAATCGTGGATATATTGTTTTATATATTGTGTTATGGAGATGGCCGTGCCTTGACTTGTTTTAAACTGTATTTTGAAATCATGATTTTGTGATTACCAAATGAGTGTGGAATGAACTATTATATGAATATGCATGAGTTGTGATTTGCTGAAATGAGATATGGGAACGTGAGTTCTGAATTGTTCCGGATTGTGAAAGAGTGTTCGAATCTATATCCGAGGGTGTGAAATACCACCTGCCAGTGGCAAGAGTGTCCGGCTCTATATCCGAAGGTGTGAAATATCGCCTCTTACTGGCTGATCACTGAAGGGTGTGGATCCACCAGATGTACCGATACGATGCCATGGGAGCCTAGGGCTGCGCCACATGCCGAGGACACCGTGTAATGTGGGCCGACTTCGTGTCAAAGGGTGTGACGACATCAGATTACTTGACCATGTGTGTATTGGGAATTTATTTTTGGAAATACTGGAACTGAACTGTGTATATTTTTATATCTCATGATAACACTTATGTGCCACACACCGATATAACCTGACTCTTCCTTACTAAGAGGTGTCTCACCCCTATCACACGCACATGTTTTCAGGTCCTTCGAGTAACCGGAACTAGCGTTCTTGTGTTGGAAGCATGGTGGTCGATTTACTGTGTAGAGTACTAGTGTAAGTACTTGGACTGTAATGGGGTTGTCATTTTGGGTATTGCTGGCACCCTGGGTTATGTTTTGTATTATGGAGCTTAAACTCTATTTGTATAGACTCTGGTATGATATTATGTATGTATGGAATGAACTTTTTCACTGTGTATATGTCGTGTATGTGAATGTGTATAGGGTGTACGGGAACCCCACGGGGTTGGACCCTTATTCATTATAGTATCATTTGTGCTTTGTATAATACATGGATAGGTTAGGTTACTACATAACACCCTGGGTCCCATTGTTGGGTTCAAGGCATGACAACTTGATATCAGAGCTAATCAGGTTGGTAGGTCTTGTAGACTTGGTTAGGCGTAGCTGTGGGTACATACCATAGTATAGGATGTAAGAAATGGGTAGAGTAGGTCGAGAGTTGTTTTGTTGCTAGACAGGGACTTGATGGCGGTGTTCTGTGTTTTTCCTAGAACGACGATTTCAATAAAATCATAGCAAACCATTGATGATTTTGTGTTGGTGTGATAGGACAGACCTGGACCCGTGAGTAGGGTAGTTAACATGATTAGATGTCAATGATTGCATAAACTGTATATGACATAAGGATTCTAATTGATTCCTATTCTATTTTCATAATGGAGCCCAAGGAAAACAACATGGATAGTGGCTCCGAGGAGACTACGAGCGATGAGTCACCTTCTGTGCCTCGAGGGTTGACGAGGAAGGTTATGCGGGAGATCGGGCGGAGTGTTAGGAGACGTGAACGTTCTCCTATTGCTGTGGGGTGTACCATCGAGAGGTTCACACATGCACCCTCTAACATTCTCAGAAGGACCTGATCCAATGATAGCAGAGGACTGGGTTGAGAAGACCGAAAGGATTCTAAAGGTCCTACACTGCACAGAAAAGCAGAGAGTCCTTTACACTACCTTCCAACTGTCTGGGGAGGCTGGGTGATGGTGGACTATGGTGAGTCTGTTGGATAAGTATAGAGCCAGTCCTACAGAGATGACATGGAGTTGCTTCAAGGAAGTGTTCTTTGAGAGATACTTCCCGGCCTCCACACGCGATGCTAAGCGGATGGGTTCTCTGTTCTGACACAAGGAGATATGATTGTGCAAGGGTATGCTACTCGGTATATAGAGCTTTCCCGTTTTACGTTGTGCTTGATCTCGAACGAGTACAAGAAGACTCGGAGGTTCAAGAAGGGCTTGAGGAAAGACATCCGTAGATTAGTGGGTATGCTGCAGATCCGTGAGTTTTCGATTTTGGTGGATAAGGCCACTGTGATCGAGACCAACATCCGGGAGGATGAGGTGGATCAAGAACCGAAGAAGAGGCTAGTGCCATCAGGTTCTAGTCAGGGATCATGGAAGAAGAAGAACAAGGGCTCGGGTTACCGCCAGAATACCGAGTGTCAAGGTTCTCAAGTGGATTAATCGCGTGATCGTTGTATCAGGTGCCACAGATGGCATGAAGGTGAGTTCTAGTCATTTGGGCGTAACTGTTACAGTTGTGGCAAGCCATGCCACATGACTCGTGACTGTCGCGCACCGATATACTTACTACCTTTTTCTAACACGGCTATGGTCGGCTGGCCATATGTTAAGTCTAGCCTTCGGGCCGCACAACTTGTCATGGGGGAAACATGTTGGCAAGGAAAGCATGATGATGCTACTTCAACAGTACAAGGTGTTTTATTTTATGCATATATGGGAAAATTTACTATTAATGGGCTATATTAAGCCGACTTGTATATTATTCAGAAATCATATGTATTTTTAGATATACAGTTCAGTATAGTTTTAAATGTCATTTTAGATACAATTAAATAATGGAAGTTTTATACTCACAGGAAAACTCATGTTAGCCACACACTGATGATAGTCTAATCTGCCTTACTGAGAAATGTCTCACCCCATTATCCATCTAATTTTTCAGGTCCTATAGGGAACCGTACCTAGCTTACCTCGATCGGGGCTGGGATTAGACTTTTGGGAGTAGTTGTTAGAACTGGTGAGATACCAAATATCTTATTTTGTCATGTTGGGGTTGTAATATATTGATAGGTAGTGTTATGCATGTGTGTTTTGTGGATAGTTAGAACTCTGGTAATGTGATTGAGGTGTTTTCTTCCACTATATGTTTTATATTTAGTAATGACAGGAACACCTGATTTCCCTTGTTAGGGCGGGTTGTGACTTTATGGTATGAGAAATGTTTATTTTATTTTAAATAACACCCCGGGCCCACTCTCGGGTGCGGGGCGCTACGAGTGGTATCAGAGCATTTTTATATTTTTAGCAGTTAAATTTTCAGGTCGCTACATTACCAATCTATAGTAACTTTGCAAAAATGGTTAAAACACAACTTTCCAAACGTATCAAGATTTTCGATCTAATAATGCTCTTGAATATACTCAATATGCTTTTCAAGCCATTTTGCATTCCTATGCCACAGTACATCACCTAACTTGTCCAGGTACCTCTTAGCAAAATGGTAGAGCCGAACTAAAAACTTTGTCATATTTTGGACACTGTTCGTGCTTTCCTTCTCTCTACCACAATTCCTGCTTCTTTTTGGGGTGAAGCTGTTCTTCATGCTGTTCATACTATCAATCACATTCCCAGTCTTGTCATCCAAAATCAAACTCCATATGAGCATCTTTTTGGGTCACCTCCTGACTATCATCACCCTCGCTTCTTTAGTTTTGTTTGTTTCGTTCTTCTTCAGCCACATGAGCATAACGAACTTGAGCCTTGATCTAGACTTTGTTGTTTCCTTGGCTATGGAGAAACTCAAAAGGGGTATCTGTGTTATGATCCTGTCTCTTATCATCTTCATGTTTCCTGTAATGTTGTCTTTTGGGAACATCGATCCTTTGTTGAGCTCTCTCACTTTCGTTCTTCCCTATCTACCTCCTCTGTGTCAAAAATATTTCCAGATGAGTCGCCTATTTCCTCTATAGATGCTCATGATCCTCCTATAGACTTCTTTGTCCAACCACCAGATACTTTTGATCCCTTTCCCAGTTCACCCTTTAATGAATAGGTGGAAGATGAACAGGTCGACGAGGAGCCACCCAATCCTGAGCATGGGTCCCTTGCTTCTGCTTCACCTGAATTTCTTATTGAAGACATTCCACCTCGTCACTTAACTCGAGTATGATCTATTCCTGTTCACTTACTTGACTATCATTGTTACACTGCCCTTGCTACACTGCACAAGCCTCACACCTATCATGAGGCCTCCACTGACCTTTATGGCAGATTGCAATGAAAGAGGAACTTGATGCATTATCTAAAAACTATACTTGGGACTTGGTTACTCTCCTTCCTAGACAATTCGTTGTTGGTTGTAAGTGGATCTACAAGATCAAGACTCGCTCTGATGGGTCCATTGAGTGCTATAAGGCTCGTCTTGTTGCAAAAGGTTTTACATAGGAGTACGGGATTGATTATAAGGAGACCTTTGCTCCAGAGTTGCTCGTATGTCATCAGTTCGTGCCTTCTTAGCTATTGCTGCTTCTAGTAAATGGAACCTTTTTCAAATGGATGTAAAAAATGTATTCCTTAATGGGGAGTTAAGTGAATAAGTTTATATACAACCTCCACCTGGTCTCTCTGTTGAACTAAAAGGTTTGTCACCTTCGATGTGCACTTTATGGTCTTAAACAAGCTCCACGAGCTTGGTTTGCCAAGTTCAGCTCCACTATCTTTTGTTTGGATTACACTGCCAGTTCTTATGATTCCGCTTTATTTCTTCGTCGCACTAACAAAGGTGTCATTTTGTTTCTCTTATATGTGAAAGATATGATCATAACTGGTGATGACCTTAGTCGCAATCAAGAAGCCAAGGATTTTATCAGTCAGCAGTTTGGGATGAAAGATCTTGGTCATCTCAGCTACTTCTTGGGTCTTGAAATCACTCATTCCATAGATGGTTTTTACATTTCTCAGGTCAGGTATGCATCTGAAAGCTAAACTCACTGATAGCGAGACTGTTGACACTCCTGTTAAACTTAATATGCATCTAACTCCCTTAGGGGGGGAAACCATTGTCTAATCCCTCTCTTTATAGACACTTGGTTGGCAGCCTAGTTTATCTCTCTCACTCGTCCAAACATCTCCTATGTTGTTTACCAGGTAAGCTAGTATCTGCCTGCTCCACGATCAACTCACTATATATGCTGCTGTTCTGCGCATTCTTCGATATCTGAAGGGCACTCTCTTCCATGACCTTTTCTACTCTGCTCAGTCTCCGCTTGTTCTCCGTGCATTCTCTGATGCTGATTGGGCTGGAGATCCCACTGATCGCAGGTCCACCACTGGGTATTGTTTTCTTCTTGGCACTTCTCTGATTTCTTGGCAAAGTAAGAAACAAACCCTTATGGCCCACTCCAGTACTGGATCAGAATATCATGTCCTTGCTGATACAATATTTGAGCTCATTTGGCTACGATGGCTTCTCAAGAACTTAGGTGTGTTCACATCTCCTGCAACTCCTATTTATTGTGACAATCAAAGTGTCATTCACATTGCTCACAATGATGTCTTCTATGAACGAACTAAACACATCAAGATTGATTGTCATTTTATCCGTTATCATCTTGTCCATGATGCTCTCAAACTTTTCTCAGTTTTTTCTAAATATCAGTTTGCAGATATCTTCACCAAGTCACATCCTAAGGGACGCCATCGTGCTTTGGTTGACAACCTCAAGTTGATCTCCCACCCACCTTGAGTTTGAGGGGGGTTGTTAACATGTATTCTTTATTTAGTTAACATGTATTCCTTATTTACTTGTACTACATTTATACTGCACTTGCACTGCACTTGTACTACACTTGTACTGCACTTGTACTGCACTTGTACTACACTTGTATAGCACTCCGTGCCTCCTATATAAATAGGCACCCATGTATACTCTTATAGATAAGAAATACAATAATACTTGTTCAGTATTTCTAATATCTTGCAGGGGTATCCGATATTTAAAGATTAGGTAAATGAATAAATAGAAGAATTAAAATTTTGATCGGTAAATTTTGAAGGTTATCTTAGGCTAATTAGGTACCGCTCATTGAATAGGTGTTTTAACTGTACCTAAAATAAATAGGTTAGTGGCAACTCAGTTTTTTTTTTTTAGTAACCCATTTCTCAATCCATATATTACAATAGATTTCAAATATAATATCGAGTTTATCACTCGGTTTAGACAACCCCGATGATTCAATCCCTATCCAGTTTTTTTTTTTTTTTTAAATAACCTATTTCTCAATCCATATATTACAATAGACTTCAAATATAATATCAAGTTTATCACTCGGTTTAGACAACCCGATAATTCAATTCCTATCCGTTTTCGGGCGTCGGCCCTCTGGGATGTTGCGCGCATGCTCTCTTTTTCCAAAATTTTCAACTAATAATTTTCTTATGTATCTCCCTCACCCTCTACTTGATTATTCAGATAATATACTGTATTAAATTATTAAAAATTAGTCTCTGCGAAAAAATAATTAGCTTTTATTAAATTAAACAACGAACCAAACAAGATCATCACGAATCTAACATCGACCCAGGCCTGTTTATGGGATAAGATGGATTTTTCTTCACGTGGCCGTGGGTCTCCTCCATTCATCGTCAATTGTCCTTTATATTATCAACAAATCACTTATTTAACTCTCTCTCTCTCTAGGAACAGCTTGGGCATCCCTAACAAGGTGATAGGTAGAATGAGGATATTAGGCAAAATAATGAAGACAGAGAGAGAGAGAGAGAGAGAGAGAGAGAGAGAGAGAGAGGGAACTAAGCCAACAGCAGATCGATGATGAGCTAGCTTAAAGTAATTAGATTGGGGGAATGATTGATAATCCAGTTTGCTCTTTATGCTATATATATACTCATAATTCATTTTGATTAATTTGAAGCTTTCCATGATGGATGGTGATGGATGAGTTTACTTGCTTAAAAAGACTGAACAAAGATAAAAGCGTGGGTGAGTGCATGTTTAGTTAATTAGACTAAAAGCACATGCATGCATGCAGCTGGCAGCTGACAAAGACTGATATGTACACATTGATGGGTTGCATTGGGTTGAAAAGTAATAATAAGATCTTTCATATATATCTCTTCAAGGACAATCAACTGACCGACCCTTCCTGTCGATTAATTAATCAATTAATTCCTAACATTGCATAATAATGCAGGCACACAGACAGAGTCAAGTGACCGTTTTATGTCTGCTTGTAGCGATAACTGGGCAGCAGCTTGTGCGCTAGTCTTTCACGCTAACTTGATTAGCTTTTTATCGATCATCATTTCAACTACTTCCCGAATGTGTTCGTATTTTTGCTTACATACCAAACATGCAATGCCACTGTAATGATTATTTAATTAATTATCGTGCTCCATGAGTGGGGTATTAATAGTTAGTAGACTATTACGAGTACGAATTGATTGGTGTCTAAATGACCATAAGGTTACAAACCTCCATCGCACATTGTTGAGTGACTTGTTTCGTGAACTTTTGTTTAGTTTCTTTTATATCGTATCAATTGATATTTTTAAATACGGGTTAAGGTTCCAATACAATGTAATCTAAATAAGTTTATATGGCTCAATTTTAGGGAAGAGACTGAGCGTATTATTTTAGGCACTTAGATTTTTTCTAAACTTAAATATACATTTGATATGATGTTTGACTTTAATCACTTAACTTGAATCTGATTATTAAACGAAAGCAAATTGATCGTTCTGTCTGTAGAATACACATAATCATTTGATATGATTTCCCACTTTAAAATCATTCTATCATATAAAAATCAAACACAACATATTTTTCTGCAAAAATAAAAATAAAGGCAGCATAGTAAGTGACTGCTGAAAAAGTTCATGGGATGGATCAGTGATGGGGATGGGGACTGTTACCACTTGTCCTCAATTAGTCATAATGGTGGACCATGTCTGCGATGCTGACCCCTCCATTACATTCTTGCGGGACATGGATGGTTTTATTAAGCATTTGCAACCTTAACCCAGTGAAAACTTTATGCCAATGTCAAATTAATAGTATTAAAATAAGAAAGATGTTTTATTTCGGGTTTTTCTTGGGGGTGGGGGAGAAAATTTCAGCAAATTCAGCATGAGTGACTTGTTTGCCATCCAAAAAGATAATGAAATGAAATATAATTGTCTATAATTTTACTATGTAAAATTGTGAAAATTGACTTAGAAATAAATATACAATATGTTAAAACAAGAAGAAAATGCGCATGATAATTACGTGGCTTAGCTGACTTGAGCCTACGTCCACGGAAAAGGTCACTACTCATTTTTCCTTATTATTCAATGATTATCAGTCATCAATTTATACAGATACAAGGGAAGTTAATTTTAGTAAATGCACAATCTTCTCCTAAAAATAAAATATCTGTGTGAAAGATAGAAGGAAAAATATACATCAAATATTCTAACACCAATCATGGCCAATCAGTCATAAGTGAAACGAGACAACTTATGCCAACACTCCCCCTCAAGTTGGTGCATATATGTCTCTCATGCCCAACTTATCGAGTGAGTTGTAAAACATCTTACTTGATACGACCTTTGTGAGAATATCAACTAGTTGATTCTAACACCAAATATACATCAAATATTCTAACACCAATCATGGCCAATCAGTCATAAGTGAAACGAGACAACTTATGCCAACACTCCCCCTCAAGTTGGTGCATATATGTCTCTCATGCCCAACTTATCGAGTGAGTTGTAAAACATCTTACTTGATACGACCTTTGTGAGAATATCAACTAGTTGATTCTCATTGTCACAAATGGAAACTTAATTATCTTGGTCTCGATGTTGTGCTTGACAAAGTGTCAATCCACCTCAACATGTTTGGTCCGGTCATGTTGAACTGGATTATGGGCAATGGCAATCGCGGATTTATTGTCACATAACAAATTCATCTCAGATCATGGATCAAACCCAATTTCTACTAGTAGTCTTTTGAGCCACAAAAGTTCACCAAGTTCCTTTGTCATTCCTTTAAATTCAGCTTCAGCACTTGACAAAGAGACCACTTTCTATTTCTTACTTCTCTATGTAAACAGATTTCCCCCCACAAAGGTGAAGTTGTAGCTTGATGTGAATTTTCTGTCAGATACATCTCCTGCCCAGTCTGCATCAGAATATCCATCAACATTCAGATGACCATTCTTGGAGAACATGAGTCCTTTCCCAAGTGCGGATTTCAAATATCTAAGAATCTGGGTAATAGCTTCCATATGATCCATGTTTGGACAGCTCATAAACTAACTTACCTTACTTACTGCATAGGCGTTGTCCGGGCGTGTGTAGAATAAGTAAATAAGCTTCCCTACTAACTGCTGATATCTTTCCTTATTAGTTGGCCGTTGATCCTGGAATTCGCCAAGTTTATGATTTTGAATTATCGAAGTGTCTGCAAGTTTGCATCCCAACAAGCCCACCTCAGCCAATGGGTTTAGAATGTACTTTCTTTGGGAAAGGAAAATACCCTGTCTAGACTTGGCAACCTCAATGCCTAAAAAATATTTTAGGCCACCGAGGTTTTTCATCTCAAACTATGTTGTTAGCTGCTCTTGGAGTCTAGCAATCTCTTCTGTATCATCTCCTGTTATAATCATGTCATCAACATAAATGATCAAGACGGTTACTTTACCAAGTTGGTGCTTTATAAATAATGTGTGATCAGTGTTACTTTGTTGGAATCCATAATTTCTCATAGCAATGCTAAACCTTCCAAACCATGCACACGGTGATTGTTTTAGCCCATATAGAGCTCGTTGAAGTTTGCATATAATCTCATTCTTTGAAGTAGTCGTGTATCTTGGGGGAAGCTCCATGTACACTTCTTCCTCAATACTACCATGGAGGAATGCATTCTTTACGTCAAATTGATGTAATGGTCAGTTCAAGTTAGTAGCTAGAGATAATAAAATTCTAACAATGTTCAATTTTGCCACAGGTGAGAAGGTTTCAAAATGATCTATACCATAAGTTTAAGTGTACCCCTTTGCCACGAGCCTTGCCTTGTACCACTCAATAGATCCATCGGCCTTGTATTTAATAGGAAAAATTTACTTGCATCCAACAATTTTCTTTCCTTATGGAAAATAGACCAGAGACCAAGTATCATTTTTCTGTAGAGCCTCCATTTCTTCCTTTATTGCCTGGGTCCACCTTGGATCTGCTAAGGCTTCGTGAATGCTTTCTAGGACATAATGTGACGATACCGAATGCACAAAGGACTTGAGGGGTTCAGACAAATTTTGAGTTGAAACATAATTAGTGATGAGGTATTCAGATTTCTTCTTGTCACAGTCAGGTGAATACCGGTTGGGTAGCTTTCCACAATTGTGCCTAAAAGGTAAAGTATAGCCACTAGAAGCATGTAAATCATTAGTAAGTAAAGAAGCAGAAGGGGAACTTACCTTCTGGATATTCTCAGGAGTTGGGTCAGCAGGTACTCTGGAGGTGAGGGGCTCGGCTTCAGATGTCTCTGATTTATCATCCTTATGATTGTCCCTCTGTGCATTACCCCTTTCCATATCGATCCCATAGTCAATTTCTTGCGATTTTTGTGTCATATCCACACAAACCTCGATTCTGTCTTTAACATTATTATTATTAGTAATGTTTTCCATGAATTCAGATTCACCCATCCGTGCGAGTCCATCGGGTCCATCAATTACAAAACTAGGCCACTCTGACCAATTTGGCTCTTCATTCGAACGCTCCCCCTGAAGAGATGAATTTGACTTGGGAGAGAAAAATGTTTTAGATTCAGAAAACATGACATCTAATGTGACGTATGTCTGTTTGGGAGGTGGATGATAACACCTGTAGCCCTTTGTGTAGGTAGCGTACCCCACAAAGATACACCGTAGGGAACATGGGTCCAGTTTAGTCCTTTGATTTTTATGAAGATGAACGAAGGCCACACACCCAAACACTCGTAGAGGAATCACTAAAATAGCAGGTAGTGAGACATAACTGGATAAGGCTTGCAATCGTGTTTTATAGTTGAGTACCTTTAATGGCATACAATTTAAGAGATGCACCGCAGTGGCAACTGCATCATCCTAGTATTATCTAGGGACGTGCGTCCCAATCAGGAGTGCACGAGCTGTTTCCAAAATATGCCGTTTTTCCTTTCAGCAACCCCATTTTGTTGAGGGGTTTGCGGGCGAGAAGTCTCATGTATCAGTCCATGAGTTTGGAAATGTGCTTGGAATTTTTGATTGACATATTCCCTCCTGTTGTCAGACCAGAGTATATGGATTTTTTTAGAAAATTGAGTCTGGATCATAGAGTAAAATGCACAGAAAATATCAAACACTTCATCTTTATTTTTTAAGAGGTACAACCATGTCATTCGGGTGCAGTCATCAACGAATGTAACAAACCATCGAGTTCTGTTGTAGGTAGTTATAGGAGATGACCCCCACATATTTGAATGAATTAAGGAGAATGGCTTGGAACTTTTATTCATACTCATCTGAAATGATACCTGATGACTCTTTGCTAAAACACAAGTATCACACTTAAATTCTGAAGGAAAATAATTCGAAAACAAGTCTGGAAACAAGTACTTCATGTAACTAAACAATGGATGGCCTAACCGACGATGCTATCGCCAAATCTACTTCTCCTTACTACTCTGCACGGGTTGCATCACATGAGCCCGATCCGGATATAAGTCTTCCATGTAGTGCAACCCCTCCCTCTTAGTACCACGCCCAATGATCTCCTTGGTGAGAATATCCTGAAAAAGACAAAATGTAGGATATACTAGGGCAACACAATGCAATTCAGTAGTAGCTTGACTAACTGAAATTAATTTATTCAAGAGAGACAAGACAAGCAAAGTATTGGATAAGGAGAGGGTGGGTGGTAGGGTCACTGTGCCAGGCCCTGTAACAGGATAAGGAACACCATTGACATTAATTATGCTAGTTCGTCGAGGTTTGGTGATCTGAATAAAGTATGAGTCATCGAATTTCATATGGTTAGTGGCTCCAGAATCAACTAGTCAGCCATCATATTTACCTTAAGCCGAGCTCAAACAAGCTTGTCCCTCATTACCATGATCAGTAGTAGGCATGGTTTGCGGGATGAGGGACAGTTGTGGCGTTGCCTCAACTTGTGCTGCCCGACCCAAACCACCTCGATCTTACGAGCCTTCCGCGCTTTAAGGTCATGCCCCCACTCTGGATACCATTGAAGTTTGAAACAGGTTTCGCGGGTGTGCTTGAGATTCCCACAATAGCTGCATCCCCCTCCTTCTGTATGGGACTTGCCTCGGTTGAGATGAGAGACTTTGTCACCACCCATTGGCGTCTTTTAGGACAATTGAATAGATGGAGGTTGTCGTGACCCCATCTTGGTGCTTTTGGAGGCTATGACAGCGCCGGTTGTGGTCTCGGTTCTTGCAAGCATGACAACTTGACGAATGTCTTCTCGGTGTACATATGCATACGCCTGTTCCACCATGGGAAATGGTTGCATCTGCAGGACGTCACTCCGGGCCTTGTCCAATCAGTTATCTAACCCATCTAGAAAAGTATAGACCCGGTCCTCTTGGAGAAGGGAACTAAATTTTCATATATCTCCGGCACATGTCATCGAATTCAGCCGGCGAAAATCAATTTCTCGCTACAGTCCCTAGAGGTTGTTGTAGTAGGTTTCAATGGAGTCGCTCACCTGGCGTGTTCATGAGACACGTCGTTTCAAATCATATACTTGTGAGGTATCAATTTTATCATAATATGTTGTTGCAATTGCCTCCCACACATCCTTCGTAGTGGAGAAACAAATGAAGTTGCTGATCAGGGATGGGTTCATAGAATTGATGAGCCACCATCCTTTCACGATTGCGTTCTCGATACGCCACTTTCGGAACGTCGGGTCAATCGCCGAGGATTCCGGAATATCACCATTGATATACCCAAGTTTGTCCTTGCCGGAGATGAACATCTCAACAACTTGGGACTAAAGGGCATAGTTTGCCCCGTCTAACTTGATGTCGATATGTAGATTCATTGGATCATAGTTGGGAACCGAGTTCTTGGTCAGAACATCGACCATTTTGGTCGTCAGGTCATCAACCACCGTCATGATGGTGTTGCTGCCGTAAGGAACCATGTCAGCCATTGTTGGCTAAAATGGTAGAAAATGTCGTGATGAAGAAGAGGGGCGGAAGCCCTTGAATCCCCGCTCTGGTACCATGTTAAAACAAGAAGAAAATGCACACAATAATTACGTGGTTCGGCTGACTCCAGCCTACGTCCACGGGAAATGTCACTTCTCCTTTTTCCTTATTATTCAATAATTATCAGTCATCAATTTATACAGATATAAGGAAAGTTAATTTTAGCAAATGTACAATCTTCTCCTAAAAATAAAATATCTATGTGCCAAAGATAAAAAGAAGAATATACATCAAATATTCTAACCCAATCATGGCCAATCAGCCATAAGTGAAACGAGATAGCTCATGCCAACACAATGCATCTAATCAATCTATGATTGTTCCTAATAAGTACAAGATGTAAAAATTGAATATTGAGTGATGTATTCATATAAATTTAAATAAATTTTAATATAACCTTATGTTATATTTGTTTAAATTCATTCACTTTAATTCCAAACCTCAAACTTTTAAGAGAGTAAGAATTAATGCAAGTTGAACACAAGTTCGTCTTGTTGGTGGCTATGTTTTCTTGAGTTCACCGAAACCAGCTATAAATATCTATCCCAAATAGAAGGCAATTGAGCTAGAAAAGTATTTGACGGCACCAAGAACACAGATGGCAAATGGAACCCTTTTCATTTTGGTACAGAAAATATATTTTACCAGACAACAAATCAGTTATTAGATGCTTTCATTCACTTTGGGATAAATGAAACCGTGCAAATCCTATGGTAAAACTTACATTCGAGCTAACAAAGAGGAGGGGACAAAGGAAAAATTTAGGGAAAGTGATGTAGCTGAGAAGACTATGCCGACGCTAGAAAAAGTGGAGTAACTGACAGCCCAAGACAGGGAGAAGGGGTTACTTGCTAAAAAAAAAAAAGAGATCTTCAATGGCTGAAACAGGGGAAGTGTTTGGGGAAAGATGAGTTGCACTTCAATAATGAGAGTGTTTGTGATGGGATTGGTGAAGGCACAAAGCAAGCAATTGATGTTGATGCACCAAGTAATGATCAGAGAGGCACATGCCAAACCACCATTAAAAAGACTCCTCTGCTTTCATCTTTTCCAGTTTTTTCTTCATCCCCTTCCCCACCCACCTTGCCTTATCACGTTCATTCAATTTCGGCCCCTCTGCCTCTCCTCGCTAAGCCCTGTTGGTCACATCACGCTTTATCCCATTTCAATCCCATGTCTCAAACCATTTGAGAAGGACTTTCTCCTCTTTTCTCCCCAACTTTAAAGATTCCAAGTACAATCCAACCCACCCGATTGCCAATTGCCAACTGCATTCCTAAGCCCTTCAAATTCAATTATCTATATTAATTTTGCATGCCCCTTTTCTCAACTCTCATCCTTCGAGTTAAAAAAGTTCAAACCCTGTTTGATGCCATCAAATGGAGAACAGAGCTCTGATGTCTCTTCTCCGGCCGACACCCGGCGAGAAGCGAACGAAATCCGGAAATGGGTTTCTCAAAATGCTGAAGCTTTTTCCGATGCTGACCTCGGGATGCAAAATGGTGGCTCTACTGGGCCGCCCACGACGGCCTCTGCTGACGGATAACGCGACGACGGGAACGATCTTCGGGTACCGGAAAGGCAGAGTGAGCCTCACGATTCAGGAGAACCCCCACTGCGCGCCCATGTTCGTGATCGAGCTTCCGATGCTGACGAGCGCGTTCCACAAGGAGATGGACTCCGACATAGTCAGGATTGCGCTGGAGAGCGAGTCGAGGACGCACCGGAAGAAGGTGATGGAGGAATTCGTGTGGGCGATTTATTGTAATGGCAGGAAGGCGGGGTACTCGATCAGGAGGAAGCAAATGTCGGCGGAGGAAATGTATGTGATGCAAATTCTGCGAGGGGTTTCGATGGGCGCCGGCGTACTGCCGAGCCCGTCGGAGAAACAGGCGTCGTTCGACGGCGAATTGACCTACATGAGGGCGAGATTTGAGAGGGTGGTAGGATCCAAGGATTCCGAAGCTCTGCACATGATCAACCCTGATGGGGCGCAGGGCCCGGAATTAAGCATTTTCTTTGTTAGGGCTCATTAGGGTTTATCTGCGCTGTCGCTGGGTTTTACTGTGGATCACCTCTTGGATGAAAACAAGTAAATTGTTCAAATTATTTACCTAGGGTTTCATGCTTTTTCTTTTTTTCGTTTTCGGGAGGGTGGGGTTGCGAATTGGGAGGCTTGTAGGGTGTTAATGTGTTATATTTTATAGGGTTGATGTTTGGTACATAATTCCTCTAACTAATTAATTATGGGTTTTATCATTGTTGATTTTGTTTTAATATAAGCAACATGGTCATTCTTAATGACAATTAAGGCTACAAATGAATCGAACCGTTCACGACTTGAAAGTTTGATTTAGTAAGAGTTCATTCAAATTTGTTCATTTTCATTGTTAGACAAACGATTCTTAAATTTAATTTTGTGACTTATTTATTCTTGAACATGAATGAATTCGGATCATGAACAAGTCGATTACAGACTCGATTTGGATTCGTTTTAAGGCTTGAATTAGAATTATTGATGCTAGTTTGATAAAATCGAATTTGGTCTGATAAATTGTAGTGAGCTTAAAATTATGAACTATTTGTGCACAAAATGATTTAACTTAAATTTCATTAGGTTAATTTGGTGATAAGATTGATGTTCAAGGTCAATAGGCTAACTTGGATGGACAAAAGAACTATAAGATAGTATTAGTAAGTCTCTTTCAATTTTTTGAGTAAAAAATATTTCTCATCTTTCAGAATGAGAGATTCTTAAACGTTAGTTTGACTCAATGAGGGTTCGTGAGCTTTTTCATTTGTATAATAAAATAAACTTAAGAGAGTTTGTTAAAATTAGGTTTGAACTTGAATTCAATTAAAATTTTAATGAACAAGCTTTGAGTAAGGCAAATTTTGTCTGGATTTGACTTGTTTATAGACCTATTGACATTTAATTATTAAGGTTTCATATGATAAAAATTAATTATTAATTAATGAGTTATAGTTCCTATTTAAAATTAGTGAATAGAATTGGGAAGTAAATTGAAGTGATAAAATTTGAATAAATAATTTAAATTATTTGAGACAATACTTGTTATGTTAAAATGAAATGAGTTAGGAGTGAAATAAAATTAAAAATCATATTATTAATATATAAAATTATAAATATGAATTATATTTCATTTTATTTTATTTGTTTCATTTCAAACAAATTATTAAAAAATTATTCACTCTCTAAAAACTAGGCAAGAAAAGAAGCAACATTCAAAATTTTTCATGGTTCATAAACAAAGGAAATGAAAATTTGCACCACAAGAAAAAAAGAATGTCTCAAAGAGACCACGGTGGACAAACTAGTGTTAGGAAAACTAAAAACAAAGTTTCCATGGTGGGTGAAGAAAAAAAAAAAAAAATTGTCCACCATTGAAGCTTGCCCTTAATAAGTTCATTCAATTATGGAGGCATGTGTTTTGCCCACCGTCTTTATCAAGGTTAGTGAAATTGGGAGTCAATGAAACTCCACCATGAAGCTTGCTCTCAACAAGTTCTAGAGAGCAAGTTTCATTCATGGAGTTTCATCCATTCATCAAGCGACTTGTAACTTTGGTGATCTCAAGATCACGAATTCGATTTTTTCTTGAGGCATTATGTCAGTGAATTACTAGGGGTGCGTCAATGAATGGAAAATTTCACCCCCTCAGATTTGGTGCCACACCATTGTGCCCAAAGTGGTACGATGGGCACGATGGTGACTGAAGTCCTCAGATTATAAAAAAAAAAAAAATGTGATTTATGGTGTGTTCCTAAGAGGGGGGTGACCTAGGTCAAGTATGTCCTATTTTTAGAATCATTGTCAGTATTACACGAACCTAGGGTCTTTCTAAGCAATCGCAAATCTCATAAATATTCAAATGTGCAATTATTTAAAACATATACAACATTTACAACAAATGAAACGTAAGCATATAAGTGCGAAAAAAATAAATAGAGTAGGGAAGAGAAATGCAAACACGGATTTTACGAGGTTCGATTGTACCCGCCTACATCCTCGCCCCAAGAAAATTCGCTTGAGGATTCTACTAACCAGTTCTCTTAATCGGGCGGAGTAAAACCGTTTACACGCTCCTTACAGGATGGAGCCATCCTTTTCAAGCTATACCCTACACTTGGTTCGCTACTTCGGGGCGCAGCTACCTTTTCAAGTGATACCCCACGTCTGGCACTCCTTATAGGATGAAGCCCTCCTTTACAATTAAAAATGAAATTTTTGCATACAAAAATTGTTACTTCTTAGCTAAGATGTACAAATGAAAATCTATATGCACCATTCAAATTATTTAAAACTTACAATTCGGTAAAGTATTTGAAATTTCTCTCAAAGATATTTTTCAAGTAAAATGTGAGAGTATGGAAAATGTTTTTCTCAAATGACCTTTGAGATATTAAGAGCAAGAAGCTTTCAAGCAATATATATATATATGAATGTAAATATATGCTAAGTCTTACAAAGACCCTTTAAAATATCAAATGTAAGAAGAGCTTTGATGTATAATGTGAGTTTAAAAATAATGCTCTAAACTTTCAAGAAACCCTAAACAATTTTTCTCCGAAAATGTTTTTAAGAAGAGTAGGAGAAATATAGAAAATAATTTCTTCAAATAGGAAATTGATTTTAGAAATCTCAAGAACAAGAGGCTCTTCAAGCAAGAAATATGAAATGGATATATGTTCAAAGCCTAGCTTGTATAATCCCAAGAATTTTTCCAAAAAGAATTTTCAAAATGAAAGAGTAGGAGAAAAATATTTCTTCAAGATTGATCTTTCAAAAATCAAATTGCAAAAAGGCTTTTCAAGTAAAATATATAGATATAAATATATGCTCAAGCCTTACAAGTATAACCCAAAAGAATTTCCCCAAAAAGATTTTTAAAAAGAAAGAGTAAGAGAAATATGACCTTGATCTTCAAAATGAAGTATAAAATATGTTTGGGAATCAAAGAATAATGAAGTATGCTCCCAATATGATTTTCTAACATTTTTCATGTGTTTTAGCTTGCATTTTATAGCCAAAAACCCAATGTAGCCGTTATATGACCGTTAGTGCTTTAAAATAATAATTTATTTTGAAAATTAGCCATTTTTCGGCCGTTGGGGCATTTCTGCGTGGATACCTTTCAGTTTTTTGGACGTAACTTTTTGTATACAGCTTCAAATTGGACGTTCTTAGAATCAATAGAAAGCTAAAAGAAAATCCCACAACATTCATGTTAAACAATTTTTAAGATAAGAAATGATTAATTGAGAAAATCGCTCATCAATGAGATGAAATAAACATGAAGGGAATTTTTTGTTACGAACACCTTTCAGTTTTTTGGACATTACTTTTTCTAAAAAAACTCCAAATGGGATGTTCTTAGCATCAAAATAAATTTAAGATAAAATACCACAATTTTCATGTTGAACATATTTTAATATGAGAACTGATTGATCGAGAAAATTGTTCATCAATGCGATGACAGAAACATGAAAGAGATTTTGAAAAACTTGTTTTGGAATTTTTTACTTGAAATAATTTTTGCACATTTGTAAAATGATTTTCCATAAAATATGGAGTGTCTAAGGTCAGTCTAAGGTCATATGAGAGCTTCAATTCAAATTAGATGATACGCATGCACAATTAAAGCCTAAAAACATTACAATTGAAAAATATAAGGTCTTCAAGCTTTGCTCTTCGGATATTCATGGAATGCGCCAAGATATGTACTCGATTAATTGCTTCATGGCTTCCATTCTGCATTTGTCATTTGTACTTTCTAAAAGATAACTCTGTTCATAAACTTAACGCACAAATTGAGATGTTGTGATTTGTCATTATCAAAACAAGATAAGACTCAAAAAGTCAACAAAAAAAAAAAATTTCTAAACCATTGTCTTCTTCAACCTATGACAACTACTATGGATTACTTTTCACCAATTGACAATATTAATTTGAGAGAAAAGGAATGAATTATTATGGCATTTTGAGTGAAGAAAATTCTACCCTATCAAAAAAAAATTGTGAAAATTTTAAAGTTAAATTCTTTGATTTCTTGAAATTTATTGAGTCTGAAAAATTAACTGATTCTAATAATCAATGAAACATTCATTATAAAAGTCTTACATTCTATCCTTCACAAGGTTGGGAGTGATTCGAATTGATGGGTGGATTGTCGGTTTAATTTTAGGTAATAATTTTCAAATGAATAAAAAATATATACTAAAAGTGAAGAGTCTCATTCATTATGACTCCAACTTTTAGAGATAGTTTCCTACTACTGAAGTATTTTATTATATTTTTTGTCATCTTAATTGTTTATTTTAAAAAAAAATTACTAAGTTAAGTTAGAAAGTGGTCTGATAGGTGGTAACTATCTTGTACTATTCAAATTAATTCACCTAAAATCTTAAACTTAGGTGATAATTAGACCCTAACAATGCTGCATATCA
Source organism: Malania oleifera (assembly GCF_029873635.1). Classification (NCBI taxonomy): domain Eukaryota; kingdom Viridiplantae; phylum Streptophyta; class Magnoliopsida; order Santalales; family Ximeniaceae; genus Malania; species Malania oleifera. The sequence goes on from NC_080424.1 coordinate 89,748,606, forward strand.
TCTCTCTAAACTCTCAAACTTATATTAGGCTTAAATTGTGGATAAAATAGGCTAGCACAGAGCATCATACCTCGTGTTATAATTTTTCATTTGATCAGAACAATGGAACGATGAGGTTTAGTCGAACTCTAAATTTTTAGGTCACAAAAATTCTAATATCATGCCAAAGAATCAATTTGCTTAAAAGTTTAAATTTATTATGTGAGACTAGAATAACATGATTTCTTTCACATTATCATGAATAATTAACAATCTAGGTCACCTAGCGTTTGGATGTGTTCACAAAATCACCCAACCTAACCAACCCCATCCAAATCCTCCACAAAGAATGACTTTGAAAGTCCAGCTTGGAATGCAAACTGCAATGACATATAGACTAAATGTGGGCCAGTGTTGAGTGTTGAAGTCATTCAACCCCCAAATATAATGGCAAAAAATTATATGTAAAAACGAGAGAGAGAGAGAGAGAGAGAGAGAGAGAGAGAGAGAGAGAGAGAGAGAGAGAGAGAGAGAGAGAGAGAGAGAGAGAGCTAAATACCACATATTGTGGTTGCTACTTTGAAGTTAAGGTTCGTAAGAGAATTCTTTTTTTCAATTCAATCTCCATATTTTCACAAATATATGTAGTGTTAAAGCTTAATATACATTGTTGGCTCATAACCTAATAATTTAAACTTTTAGGTAAAGTGATAATCTAACATAGTTACCAAGAAGTCCTGGGTTAGCATCGTCGCTCGAATTTATTTTTTGGTATTCAAAAATAATTATTATGTTCCCTATTGTTAGCCGTAGTGGCTACATAATCATATTTAATGTGTTTTGATGACATTAACCTATTTGTAGTTTCAAGTGTAATATATTCTTACAGATCAAGTTAGTATAGGTACAAGTGACTAATACATGAAGGTACTGGATCAAAAGCAAATATTGGACCGAGTAGACATTCGAGTAGGAAAGATCAAGTGGACACTCACTCGAAAGAACTTAAGCACATCCAACAAAGTCATAGTATTATAGGGAGTGTTTTAGGTAGGAACTATTGTAACTCTTGCAATATTGTTTCACACATGATTATTAAGCAAGAGAAAATTGCATGTGCATACTAGTTCGTAAAAGTACATAGGATATCATCGAATCATAAGTTTAGTACTTATGAGTTTTCAAAGTCAAAACAAGAGTTTTATAAAAATATCCTTTACTCAAATGTATTTTTATATGGGACAAGTTTAAAATCATATTAGTATTATAATCTTTTAAAGACTTGGTCCTAATTGAGTTTAAAACCTTTTTTATGCACCACTCAAATTTATTGAACACCTTTTAGTATTTGGAGCATAAATTTTGCTAGAAGACTCCAAAAAGGGAGATTTTGGTATCTACGGAAAGCTGAGAAAAAATCCTACAACTTTCATGTTGAATACTTTCACAGATTAGAAGGTTTTGATAATGAACAAATAGGGTCAAATAGTCAACGGTTTGGAGTAAACAGTCGACAGTTTGGGGTAAACAGCTGACGATTTGCGTCGGAATTTCAGCCCCAACGGCTATAAACGGCTAGTTTTATAAGTAAACAATTAATATATTAGTCCAACGGCGATATAACGGATAGTTCGTCCATTTGCCTATAAATACAAATCCAAAGACTTGTTTAATGATTAATCTTAGTGATTATCACTCCCAAACACACAACATTTTAATTCATCATTTTGTGCTCAATCTCTATCTTGCTCTCTAATCTAGTGTTGATTCATTACTTGAGAGATTCTTGTGAGGATTTTATTATATTACATATTCGCTCATTCAATGAGCTTTGTTTGTAATTCATCTTCTTATTTCAAAAAGTTCTTGGTAAACCAAGTTGCGAAGGGTTCTGGGTGAACTGTGGTTGAAGGTTCTTGGTTAACCGAATTTTAATGATTCTTGGTGAACCTTGTGACTCTTTGTGAGCGAAAGGGATTGATTCCCTTGGAAAGGCTCTTGGTGAGGGAAAGGAATTTGTTCCCAGTTGTAAAGGTTTCTCCGCTGATGAAAGATGTTTATAGTGGATTATGGGATCCTTAAGTATGTCTCAAGGCGTGGATGTAGGCAAAAGGCTTAACCATGTTAAAATTGTTTGTCGAGCTTTTCTTCCCTACTCTTTTATTTATGTTGTGTGCATGATTTATATTTTATATATTGTGATATAATTATTTGTATCTTGCCAAATTTTATATTTTGTAGAGAAAAGCAAAAATATGCAAAATAGAGGTGGCAAAACAAGTTCATAGGTCGGGTCCGAGTGGGTTGGAAACAGGTCGAGGTTAAATGGGTCACAACCCTATAAACCCTAACCCACCCATTTAATAAACAGGTAGATCACGGGTTACCCATTTAAAAAATAATTTAATTATTTTGAATTTTTAAAGCAAGAAAATAAATTATCAAAGCACATCTCTAATCTCTCATCTTTCATCTCTAGGTTGAAGGAGGAGGAGGAGAATAAGAGGAAAAGGAGCAGCACAACCCTGTCTGCGTCGCGCTGTCAAAATGAGCCCGGAGATGGCACCATCATCCTCTTCCCCACCGCTCATGGCATTGACGCCATGACATGACTACCCACACCTCTCTCCCGATTCCCTTCCATTTTCAAATTTCTCAAACCCAAAATCAAGGAACAACGGAATCAAATCAGAACAAGTAGCAGGGAATCACAATCAGAGCTGCCGACTACGGGTTGGGATGATGGGGATCAACATGCCCTGCCCATTTTCTTTGCAGACATTGTAACACGTGAATGACCTCCCGATGTCCACTCCTTTCCAATATGAGGACACGTGGACGACCTCCCATTGTCCACATCAGTTCATGATTATTTTGTAGGTACACAAGGATCATTTGAAGACTTTTTAATGGAAGATTTTGTTGGAAGACTTTATTATCATTTTGCTTGGATTTGTATTTGTTTGGACATTTCATTTCAAGATTATTATGTGCGTGAAGACTCAAAGTGAATTGTTGAAGCAAGAAGACCCATGTGGGCCCCACACGGCTCCAATGGACCCCACACGAAATTGACTTCCCTTTGACTTATGTTTGTATTTAAGTTGTAATATTGTAAGACACTTAAGTTTAGCTTACTGTGAGAGTGTTCAATGTGTGAGTTTAGTAAGTTGTGTTAAGTATTTAATTTGTTAGTAAGTTGTGTGTATTATATAGCTATGTCTCCCATGCTTGTATGGGAAGTGTGAGCTGATTATTGTCTTGTCTCCCCTTCATGTTAGCTTATATATCTCCATTGTAAGACTTGAAAGGAAGCTAAGATTTGATTATTGAATATTGAGAGAATTCTCTTTGCTAAAGCTTGAAAGTTTTTTCCAATCATTTTAATTGTGTAGTGTGAGGGTACCCGTTCTCTCCAGAGATCATGTGGTGAGAAACCACTATTTTATCCAGTGACTCCATCTCCACCTCCCCTTACTAACCCACATGGGCTCCCCCTTCAACACATCCACACGTCCAACATACCATACACCCACGGCTATCTTTCCTCCACTCCACTACTGCATTTGTCTTGGTGCTTCAACGTTTGTTCAAAAAACCTACAGTGTGATCTAACTACGTGAGGAACAATGTCAAGTCATCCAAACAAATCTATTGGTAATTTCAGTACTTATGTTTGAATTCTTGCAATATTTTGTGAACCCTTTCTAGTAGAATAAATCACATCTTTGAATAACCCTTTTGAATCCATAGATTGCAACATTGGTACTTGCTAGTTTAAATCAATTTGATGAATATTAGTTTACTAACATAGAACTTATATTCTTGAATCTTTGAAATAGCAATTTTTCAACATTTAACTTGATTTCTTTGTGAAAGAACTAATTGGGACTTATTTCATAACAGCATCATGCACCTTCTCAAAATTCCAATAATATATGAAACATAACATGATTTAGGGCGTTTATGTTTGGAAAATTATATTCTTAATTTAAAGTGTTGTGAGTGTATGTGCTTATGTGAGGGTTGAACCGTAGGATTAGGTCGATCCATCCTGTCCTACATCATGGGATGGATTTGAGGGGGCTCTTCCTCTTGGGTCTCTATGTGGTGCTTTCCGTCTCCACCGCCTCTGTCAACATCGTCTTTAATGTGCACATGCCATGGCACCATTGTTTCCCTGTTAAGATCGCTTAATGCGCTCACTGCACGGTTCCGTTGGAGCGTGTAAGCCTGTAAGGGTGCAGAGCAGGAGGACCGGAGGTGCTGAGGTTGAGCTGGAGCAGCTGAGGACCTGAGGAGGGGATGACGACTCAAGGAGCTAGACTGGAGCAGCAGGAGGATTGGAGGAGGCAGCCACAGCAGGAATAGGATTTAGGCCATTAGGGTTTTCTCATTTCTAGGTTTAGGACCTTTGGGCTTTTAGGCTTTGGGTTATTGTTTTATAATTTTATTGAACAGTAGCCAAGTAAACAGGTCACCCGGCGGGTGAACCAACTCGAATCCGGATTGACCCATTTATAAACGGGCGGGTCATGGGTTGATCCATTTATAAACGGGTCAAATTCATAAACTCAGACCCGTTTTAACCTTGCAGGTCATGAGTGACCTGTTGGGTCTAAACCCGTTTTGCCAAGCCTAACGCAAAAGAGTCCATTCACCCCCCCCTTAGACTCGACTCTAAGCCAACACCTATAACATGTATTATTTATACATTATTGTCCCATGACCTAATAGTGAAAGCACACATGCATTGCACATAAAAAATATTCTTCTATATGTAAAAATATTTAATTTAGAAAGTTAAATATACTTTTCCTACCTTAGTATCTAAAATTTATCACAACAAATGGGCAAATTAACCAAAAAAAAAAAAGCAATCAAATTCCTTTTCAGTCAAAAAACTATGTTTTTTTTTTCCATGATAAAATAAGCTTTTAATTTTTATTATAATTACAAAAATACAATATAGCCATCAAGGTTTACATTTGAACTCTAAAGTTCTGTAGACATTATCTCCAAGAAAGAGAGAGAAAAAAATACCAATGCCAACATTTATACAACAAAAATGTTTGATTGTTTTACACAATGTTAAAGGAAATTAAATTACTATAGAAAATATAAAAAACATCAATAATAAATCTATTCATAGTCATATACATGAATGATAAATCTAATAAAATGTATTTTTAAGCATCTTTTAATGATACATTCTTATTGCCAACTAAATATAAAAGAGATTAATAGATTAAAAAATTTTATTGTGTTTGGGTAATTTATATTGCCTTAGATAAATCTAATACACGAAACCTTTTGCACATATTCCCAATTAAAATTTCAAAACGCTGCTCATAGTGACTAATTACATCAAACCTACATACGTGTACACACACAACCCTTGTGTGTATGTACACATGCACACATGTAGGGGTGTGGAAAAGAGAAAAAAAAAATTAATAATAAATTTATTCATAGGCATTTGCATGAATAATAAACCTAATCAAATGGTTTTTTTAGACATCTTTTGATGATACATGCCTATTGCCAACAAAAGAAAAATCATTAATAGATTAGAAACTGCCTTTGTATTTGGCCGATTTATATTGCCCCATATCAATCTAACGTACCTAGTAACCATAGACTATGCGTGACTGGCTCAAGATATTTGACGCATTGAAATTGTAAGTCAGTAAACTTTTTCAATATGTCCTAATCCACTTTCCATTTTAACTACAAACAAAACAATTTCTTAAAAACTTTAATGGTAGGTATCAAAGGCAAAGTAAAATAGAAAATGAACAAATCACAAAGCAATCTAAAACAAAAAAAAAAACATAATAAATCTTAAAAAATATATATTTTTTAAAGATAACAAATATTGAATCTAAAATATCATTTCGATTCAAATCTTCTGATAACCTCTTCACCCTTATAACCTTCTTGCCATTGATATCAATTAATGAGACCAGGCTTTTTAAACAATCTCTTTCTCCATGCAACTAATCGATATTTCGGGTGTTGTTTCGATATTACAAATTTATACTTTCAAGGTATGAAGAGCTACTAAAAATGCTTTCTCCAATAAATCAAGGAGAATTCCACAATCGCGATTAAGAATTCTTCATTTTTTTCCTCAAGACATTACGATTTAAACTAATTTCATAATACATAATAAATATGAGAGAATTCCTTGGTTGGCTTGGGTCTGATATTGTATTGAACAACTAAGAGATCTTAAAAGACTCGATCATTGAGAATTGCATGAATGAAATGTTTTGATATGCCTTTCAATTTTTAGCTTTTGTGAGAATCCTTATTGAAGTAGAAAGAAAATTTTGGGATTGTATGTACATGTAATTACCCTTCAAATTAAAGGAATTTGTAATGGAAGGTTGGAAGAAGAGAAAGTGAAATTTGACTAGGAAGGAATTCAATAGTGGTAAATTTGAGTTTTGCCACATATTTGAAAATTTTATTTTATGTAAATTACACGATGAAGAGTAAAATTGACATTACAAATTTTGTCACTTCGAGAGCTATCATATTTTTGGTTTTACACTTTTAAAAGTGCTTTAATTAAGGTTATATAACATTTTAATAATTTAATGGGCCAATTTGGAAGAGTGAGCAGGCCTGAGACGAGTCCAATATCAGGCCCACCAACCATATGTGCCAATTTGGAAGAGTGCACTCTAAGCTAAGGTTGTGCAATATCAAACACATTAAGCCCAATATTAGTGGCTTAGACCTAAGTGGGCTTGGACTCGGTTTAAATCAGAGCAAGCCCATATCCACTAGTCAAACACCACTTCTATGGTTTTGTCTTAAGGTCCATAAGGACTAACTTGGGTATTAGAGATATGTTTTTTGATTGTATTCCATCTGTCTAAATTAGTTTACTTGTATTGACTAAATTAGATACTGTAACTGTCAATGCTTACACAAAATGCAAATTATGATTTTGCCGTTAATTCTTAGAAGCTACCAAATTATATATATATTATAACTGTAGCCATCATCGCACCATTTTAGACATTATGATGCGGCACCAAACTCGGAAGGGTGAAAGCTGCACACCCATTGATGCATTCCTAATAATTTATCGCGAGAAGATATATATATACAAACTTCTAAAATTATCATAGTAATTCACTTTTCAAACTTCCTTTTTGTCTTATAGGTAGAAGAAATCCGTTGGAGAAAATAGGATTAAGCAAATATTAGGAGAATTTTTTACTTTTATTCTGTATTTGGAAGTATGAATTTCGAATCATAATTTGAATTTGGACAAATTTCAATACAATTCTATGTTACATCTTATTCAAATCTAATACAAATTTAAATCCAAAACTTAGAATTAGTGATAATATATTTTATCTTCACAAAAGATGTTTATTTTTTTCTATTGCCTTTTTCTGCAGTGTCACAAGTTAATATGTAAAATTTTCATAACTATCTATATATATATATATATATATATATATATATATATATTGTCTCTAATCTTAACATATGAAAGCAACTAAAGCATTACTAAAAAATTCTCAAACCTCAATAATTTTTTTTCTATTACTTGACTTAATTACCAAAATAATTGACTCTTGCTAAAGAGTAAACCTATAACATTATATAACTAATTTTATAAAAAAAAATGCTGAATTTAATAGAAAAGTATCGTACTTTCTGAACGAGACGATTAATTCAAGAGGAAAAAAATAGAACAAAACTAAGAGATCGATGCAAATAACATGTTCGCAAGTCATTCTTTGACATGTTTCGACAATAATTCTTTCGCAAGTTCACCTATGAAAACCTTATTATGACTTCTTCTTTTAAATGGTTGTGCGATTCATTGGGTTATCATTAGGGGTGATAAAATGAGTCGAAACCCGATGAGTGAACCGCTCGTTTGGGTATATTAATAAATAAATGGAGGTGCCGCCCTTCTTTAAAAAAAACAAAAATCACTCGTTTAAACCGGGTTTGGGTTTAATACAAGGTGACTCGTTTATAAACGGGTCAATCCGAACCTGAACGGCTTATTAAATAGGTTAGGCGGGTTCGGGTCGAGCCAGCTACTGGGTAACCCATTTAAAAATAAAATGAATGAGTGTTTTTTTTTTTTTTTTTAAATGTCATTTTATATGAAATGTTTTTAAAAAATTAAAAAATAAATTATATATTTTAAACGGATGATCCATTTATTAAACGGGTAGGTTTTGGTTTACATAGTAGTCACCCGTAATAAATGGGTCAACCCAAATCCAAACCTGTTTATGACCCGCTCGAACCTGGCCTGTTAACCCGTTTTGCCACCCCTAGTTATCATGAATCATCATAGCGCAAAGGCTCCATCAACCTTTTATCTAATAAATGCATTCTTTCCAAAAGTCAAGATTGATAAGTTTTCTCAAATTGAGTCAAATTAAGCTGCACGCGCCACCGTTGACAGTACCGTTTCAATAATTCTTTTAAGTTCCAACCTTGTGACCATATTTTTTCTAGACTCTAAAAACTTTGATTTCTCATAAGGTGTCAGTGGAGTATGAAGACTTTCTCTGACTATTTGAAATTCTTCATTTGACTCATCATCTGTAATTATGTCATTCCTGCTACATCTAATCCCTAAATCTCCCGAGTCATATGAAATGAATTATTCAAAATTTATATTTGATATAGTTTGAAATTATGGTTTGCTTACCTTAGTTTTAGTCCATTCTCTGGACAGATTAATTTCGTTGATCTTTCTTCTTAAATTGATGCTTATTCATAAGTAATAAAAATGAAAATTTAAACCTAGAAAGTTAAAACCCGAAGACCATCGATCGATAAGCTTATAAATGAAATTCATTAATTAAATCGTCAACAAGTGAATAAAATTTTTTTTAAAAAAAAAAAGAAGAAGAAGAAGGAAAATGGAGAGGCAATGGGGACTGAAACCTGAAAGAGATAGGGTTGGAAAAAAGGGGAAAAGATTCCCAAATAAGTGAAAGCAGGATGCAGCATATTCAAAGACCATCTGCAGCTATGAAAAAGAAATATATAAAACAAAGAAAGCAAGTCTTTGACAAATACCAACACTCGATGACCCGCATGTGTCTTGCTAAAGTGTTTTTGAAAAACAAAAGCGCTGCCCTAGTCTATGTGGGCGTGTGATGTGACCTTGTTTTTTGTTTTTCTGGCAAAGCAGCCCCTTTAGACCTAACTCCTCATAATTAATTATCCCAATCTCTAATCATTCAATACCTAATTCACGTTTCCTTTGGTTCGGTTCTATTCGGTTTGAAAAGCAAATAAGAATCTATGTAAGATAAAGATTTCAATCAATAGAAAGCTAAATTATATTTTGTTGGATGTTAATTTGAAGGGGAGGGGGTGGTGTTAATCTTTACTTTGTGGTGTTTAATTAATAAATGATTTTTAATCGTTATAATTGGTTGGAAATTAATTGTATTTTAATAATACGATAATTCAAACGATTGGTTTGGCATGATCAGCAACTTTGGCAGAAGAGGTGACTTTTTCACACCGAGATGAATTTTGAGTTAGTTCATGATGCATAAATTTTTTTCGCACATTCATGAATCATGCTCGTTTGTATTTTCGTTAGTTGGTTAATATTAAAGGAAATCCTATTACCTAAACAATTAATGTATTTATTTAATCTCTCTCTCTCTCTCTCTCTCTCTCCCCAACCCACTAGCCTAAAGTTTAAATCATGGAAGGATAAGGTCAAAGAAAGATGCATTTTGGTTGAGTTTTATGCACACTTTTAACAATATAATTCAAGGGTTGGAGTCAAATAAGGATGACTGCAATTTTTCTTGTTTAGGTTTTCCAATTATATTAGATATTAGTTTATCTAAATGATGTAAAATCCCTACACCTTATAAAACACTTAATTGCCATGTGTTTTTTGAAGGTTCGGTATAAATCTTGAACTTGAATTCATGTAAATTTGAATAATATATATTATAAAATTGCACCGAATTTTGATCAAATTTACACAAATTGACATCTAAGTTTTGTAACAGAAAGTTCAAATTTTAGACCTATATTTGGAATTGCGTGAATTTGAACAAAGTTCAGTATGATTTTATATTATATTTGTTCAAATTAATAAAACGAATTAAAATACAAAATCTAAAGACCAAACTTCAAAACATGTAGTAAGGATTAAAATCTACCTACCCTTTTAAGCATTAAGGTCTATGAGTTGAACTGAAATTTGTATAAATTTAACAAAACCGAAAATATTTTTCCCCCCTTTTAAGAGTAGGAAGTGATGTTCGGACCTTTAAAAAGAGGTTGTAGAAATGGAAGATGGACTGATGTTGTCTAGCCTATGTATTAGTTTTCTTCAAAGACTTGCTCAACACGCCCAAATTGAACGAACCTTACATTAAGAAACGATCTCAAACTTCATGCCAGTGGTTTCTAGTGGGCTTAATTTTTTTTGGCAATTTTTCTTCCTTTATTTATTCAAAAAATAAAAATAAAAAACACTAAACATCCAAACTGACCCAGCTCATTTGATAAATAAATGGATACAAATCATTTTCTTAATTGCTTGAGTTAATATTAAATTTTCACTAAAATAATCAGTCGGGTCGGGTCGGGTGAAATTTTTGGACCTAACCCGATTCAACTTGACCTATAAATATCTCCACCAAATATAATTGACCTGGAATTAAATGGAAAAAAAAAAAAAAAATTTAATAAAAGGCAGTGATAAGTTTGCAATAACTCTTCTTGTGTAAATTAATACGGAGTGGACTGAAAGCTCCAAATATGGTGACTGAGAGAGGGCCATTAAATGCCAGTTGGCATTAAGTATTTTCTTTAATTTAATTTAATTAATTTATTTTTGGTTTCCTTGTTTGGATGATTTTTAATTTAGTATTTTGTAGACTCAAAGCAAGACTGTCGGCCTAAATTGGGCCCATTGAGAGCCCATGGGCTTCTTTTAAGTTTTGTCCATTTTGTGATCAACAGCTCCCTAACCCTCTAGCCTCCCCTACCCCAACCCAACACTACAAACCGAATTAATTTTTTTTTTCAAAAAAAAGAAATGAACCCATTTCTAATATTATTTATTCAAGAATAATTGAATGATTATATTTTTTGCTGTCCTAAATTTTGTATCAGAATAAACAATTATTGAGATATTTTAATAATTTAATTTTCATTTTATTTTGATCAAAAATTTTAAAAAAATATTTTTAATTTTTAAAAAAATTTATTTCAGATTACTTTCTTTCTTTTATTAGACGACCATTTTTCACAGATAGTTTTTTGTAGGAGAAAATGATACTAGTCTTATATAAGGAATTCTAACTATTATAATTTGGACCTTTTATATCTTGAAAGATGGGTTATAGCTCATTTTGTGATTTAAATATAACTTGAGTTTGTAATAATAATTGAAAACCGCCCCCTCCTCCTCCTCTCAACAAGTCTTTTACATTTAATAATATAGAATGACCTTCCTTTTAATTTATACAGTTGTAAACAACTATTTAAAGCTTATGGATTTATTGATTATGAACCTTTTAAAAGTTATCGGATCAATGTAATAGCTTACTCGTGAATTAAAATTTTACTTTAATTAAAAAATGGTAAAAAATAAAAAAAGGTATACTCTAAGAATAATAAAGAAGAAAAAGGATACTTAAAAGTTGTCACTTTTTTTTTTAATAATTAAATATACATTTCACCAAAGAGAGAGAAGGAGCCAAAAAAATAAAAGTCTAAAGTTGAAGAATGGAGAATGGGAAATTGAAAAGGAGTCAAAATAAGTCGCCCCCTCCAAGCCAACCCACCAAAGCTGCTAGATGGAAGAGTCCAAAAGTAAATATTGAAAATTGGAAACGTCAATCCACGCAGCACACACGCTTGCTTAAAATGGAGTAGCAGAATTTTGGGTACGCACCCCATGAGGATGAGCATGAGGATGAGCATGAGCTGTTCATCACCATCCCCCAAAAACAAAATAATTATTATCCCAACTCATCCAACTTTCACCTGCCCCCCGACGTTACATAAATTCTCCTCTTTGTGTTTTCAGACTATGAGTTTTAAAAATTAAATTTAGATTGTATTCAAAGTTTAATCCGAAGTTCAGAATCTATATCCTGAACACTATGATAGCGTTTGAGAGTATAAATTTATTTGTGTGAATTTGTAAATATATGGAGTTTTATATTGAATTTTATTTAAATTTGTACAAAGACAAGATTAAAGTTTCCTCAATTTCATGCTCTCGTATTTGAATTTTTGTTAATTTAGATGCAATTTAATATGATTTTATAAAAGTTTTGTCCAAATTCATACAAATCCAAATTTAAGTTTTCAAATCCGAACTCTCAAATGTAGGGTTAATTTTTTTTTTTTTTTTTTTAATAAGATCGAGGTTGTTTTGACATTAACTGACAAATCTGGTGAGTTAATAAGCCTATTTTCACATTTTTCCACTAAATATAATATTTAATCTCAGCTATGAGTTTATTTGGAATGGATGCTTTTCTAAGTTTGTGCTATTTCATTTATTCATTTTTGTTTGTTTGAAGAATTTTATTTTAAAAAGTTAGAAAAGTCTTCATGTAAAACAAATTCATAACTAATATTAGTTATGAGGTTGTCTGAAATGAATATTTTCCTAATTTTTTTTTTCAAATTTAAATTTAAATTTTCAAATGTTGGGTTTTGGAGAGTGAAAAAAAAAATTGAAGCAGAGAATTGCAAGGATGAAAGAATTACTCTTATTCAATTAATTAATCCGATGAATAGTTTGTCAAATATATAAAGTTGTGAAGGAATCTTCTTCAAACTAATTCTATACAAAGCATATTTCTGTTAACACTTTACACCAAAAAATAAAAAGAATAAAATAATAAAAGGAATATTTCTATCGCTGCCTTGTCACTGAGCACAGCTGGCTTGCTTCTTGCTAATATGTCGATTCTCCATCCTTGCAATATTTTCAGGCTTCAACAACCCCTCGCAAGATGGAGAGTAGATATCTACTACTCCCATCTTGGACATACAAGAGTTAAAACTTTGGGAATTTAGGGCCTTGGTTAAAATGTCTGCAATTTGTGATGTACTAGAAACATGATGAGTGATGATGCTACTATCTTGTGTCTTGTCTCGAACAATATGGCAATCAAGTTCTATACGCTTGGTCCTTTCGTGAAATATTGGGTTTGTGGCTATATGAATTGCAGACTTATTATCATAGTGTAGAACCGTTGCTTGAGGGTGTGTAGTGAAACACCCCGAACCTTTAAACCCGGGTCCGGCGCGTTATACCTGATAATATCCTCATAAATCATATTCCATAACATACGCAGCAGAAAACATAATCATAATCTCCATATAACATAATACCAGAGTTTACTAATTCTAACTATAATCCATATTAAATCATCCAACACCTGCATTTCCATAAATCTACATAACTCCCAAAATAATTCAGTATGTTCACAAACTTTCTTTTCTCCATAGACTTAAAATATAAGGACGTAAAACATAAATTTTTGCATCTCATAATTAACATAGAAATATACCATTTTCTTTTACTATTTCCCAATAATGTTTATATACTAAAAATACCTTTCATTTCTTACTTAATTATCCTGAAAATATTTTCCACTTTCATCAGTTCATTTTCGCGTATACATATCTAATAAACAACCCTAAACTTGGAAAAAAATATAATTTAAATAGTTGACATTTTACCCATATCAAAACATATACACGTACATATAACACAATTTATTTTTTCATTAAATTCATAAAAATTTTGATTTAATATATATTTTTCCCCTTACCTGATTTCTTGAATTACGCTAACAGGGACTCCGAAAAATACCTACGGCGCTTACCCGGATCCTGAAATTAAATTCCTAATTTCGATAAATTATTCGTGAATAAAATATTATTTAAATATTTCCTAGGGCCATAATTCCTAAATAAATAATAATATCCTTAAATTTAGCCAAATTCTTAAATCCCACTCTTGCTTTGAAGTAGGGTCTAGAAAATCTCAATTGACAAATTACCTACGTCAAAATGACGATAATGACAACTAGGACCTCGTGGTGGTATCCGTTCATCGATTTAACCACATTGTTGGCCTTACAAGACTTAAAAAATCTTATTATCTTGTTTTGATGCTAACAAACAAGTGAAATTTAATGCATTTATGTGAGTAATGATATTTCAGGGCTTATATATCAGAAAGCAAAGGTCAAAGTGCTCAAGAGGATCAAATGAAGCTTAAAAGAGTCCAAGCATGGATTTAAAGATGATATACTAAATCTTGAAGAACATGAAGACATGAATGAGTTATTGAAAGCCAAGGAATACTAAAAGATCCAAAGAAAGGCAAAGTGATAAAGCTCAAAGAAGATAGAAGCTTGAAGAAACAAAACATGAAGACTTAAGAATGAGAAAAGTTTTAGAAGTTTTCATGTAAGTACTTTAAATGTTTAAAATATCGTTTGCAATATTTTGAAGCTCTTAAGTTAACTTCTTGGACCTAAATATCTTTTAAAATATCTTTAAAATAATTTTATAAAGTCAAAAATTATTTTAAAAGGGTTAGAATTATTTTTGGAATAAAAAGCACCAAAAAGGGTTTTTCTGTTTGCTGTCAATTTTGATACAATCATATTCAGGTGTATTTTTCACTATCAAAACTTCATTATTTTAAAAAGTTATGAACATAAAAGTTTTAGGATTTTCTCTTATCTTTCTTTTGACACCAAGAACGCCTAATTTTAAGTTATACATAAAAAGTTATGGCTAAAACACTGAAGCCGGGTCACTACTGTTAATCAATTGAACACTGTTCACGGGAGGGACTTCAGATGACTGAACAGATGACTTCGGTCGACTGAAGAATAAGTTCAGCTGACTGAAGTATTTCTAGAATAGGCAGAAAGTTGCAGTAGTGAGTTCAGTCGACTGAACTTGTGACTTCAGTCAATTGAACTTGCGATATCAGTCAACTGAACCCTACTTCAGATGACTGACCCTGTATCCAGCTCTATTTTAAAGGGGTTTAAGGAACTTTAGTTGACTGACCATGAACCTTCAGTCAACTGAACTCTGTTCAACGGGAAAATTTTTCAAATTCTAATATTTTAAAATATAGCTGTTTGAACTCCAAACTTTCTATAATATTGGGAAACACTTAAAGGAAACTTTTGCAACATGAAAACAAGTTTGAAAGCCTATAAATACATGGTTTTGCAAATCAAAACTCATCCAAGAATTGAAAAATCTGCTTGTAAAGCTGAAAGCACTCTTGTTCTTCCAAAAGCTCTCTTGCTTACTTATTGCAAATCTATTTTGCTGAGAAATTCTGAAGTGCTAATTATTCCTCCTTTGAATTCCTACTTCTAATCCTCTTCTAAGAAGGATATTGGTGAATTCTACACTTGAGCTTCATTGTATTTCATATTGGTATTTTACATTCAAAGTATATAGTACTGAAATTGTACAAACTTGCTCTTTGAGAGAGTATACTTGTATGCAAATCTTATATTGTATTTCTTATATTTCTTTGACGTTCCAAGGGTCGTTTGGATCGTTGGCTAAGCAAGGGGACATTGCTTAGAGAGGCGGACTCTAGCCTATGTAAGGAGTGACCGAACGAGGGAATATCGTTTGGAGAAGGCGGGCTCTAGTCTTAACCAAGGAGTGTTGTGAATCCTTTGGTGGTTTGCCAAAGGCGAGGACGTAGGTTGGGTATAAGCCAAACCTCGTAAAAATCTCCGTCTCATTCTCTTCTTCCCTTACTCTTTATTTTCAACATATTTAAATTGTGTGGATGGTTTAAAATTTGGGAATCATATAAACTACATATATTTGGAAAATCAAACAAACTTAAGGTTTAATTTTGATTTGGGTTGCGGAAACCAAAAGGGAGTACGTTGGTGACACCATATCTTGCGGAAACCTTACGAGAGTACGTTACTTGGTTAACATCCCAAAGATAAATTTACCAAGAGTTTATTTGAATTCTAAATATTTGGAAAGAGTGATTTGATTCATCTATACAGGGCTTTACATCAGCAAGCATAAATTCTCATTCATTACAGGGCTTGGTTCAAATTTGGCAAATATAAACAAACAACCATCTTGAGTTGTTATATTACCAAAGTGCTGAATACTTTATATCTTGGTTTGGTTGTTTGTTGTTTGACTTATACTTGGAAAATAAATTGATTGAAGATTGCGTTTAATTGATTGGTTGTTTAATTAAGTTGTTGTGTGATTGGTGAAATTAAACAAATAAGTTAAAGAATTGGTTAAGTGTTTAAAGAAGTTAAGGACTCTTAAAAGAAGTTAAAAGAAAGTTTTAAAAGCCAATTCACCCCCCCTCTTGGGAAGCTATTCCTAATTTCACACATATTAACGGCGAAATTGAGAAAATGGAGAAAAATTACCTTCTCCTAGAAGCAGTGCCTAAGTCGTTCCCATGAAAAATCTGCTCCAGTAGAAATGTCGGTAGCGGAACCAGGAATCCAACGGCACCTTCCGTTTTTCGATCCGTTACCAATTCGCCGAGTAATTGAGAGAAGACGAGAGATGGAGACGGAGCGGCCACACGCAGGAAATAAAACATTCAAGGGGGGGGGGCCGGCGGCGCTGATTCTTCTTCTTCCTTATTCTTTCTTCTTCTTTTACTTTTCTTCTGTCAGATACTTTATATATATATATATATATATATATATATATATATATTAAACTTATACTTATCATATATATCTTATCATATACCTATTATATTTATATATATACATATATACATATGTATATTTATATATTATATTAACCATATATATATTTCTCTTATTTCAATTAGTTTTTTTTTTAAATCCAATGTAAAAATATTTAATTTAATAACTAATTATTTAATTATTTAATTTATATTAATTTAATTTAATTTCTTTAATTTTAAATTTTTTTTCTCATTTCCCACGTCATTCCTTTTATTTATTGTCTATTATTTTATTTTATTTTATTTTTCAAATTATTTTAATCCTTTTAAATTTTCGGATCTTTACATGTAGTCTGTAAATCCTTAAACAAATACTTGAGCCAAGTTAGCTCACAGCAAATGTTTGCCATTGCCTTGTACTCTGCTTTAGCAGAGGATCGTGATACAACATCCTAGGACTGTCCATAAATTAACTTAACAACTGGACTAAGTATGTAAGATCAGGCATAGTAATAGTCAAATAAAGTAATAGTCAAATAAAGTAATCTTCCAACCAACCTTTTGTAGAGTTTCGGGTTTGTGAGCAATTCCCCTTCTTCCTTACTAAGTTTCACATTCTGATCAAGAGGAATCCTAGCTGGAGCAGAACCAATGGTGCCCGAGTCTGCTAAAATATCCAAAGCATATTTTCTCTGGCATATATGGATGCCACGTTCAGACCTTGCCATTTCAATCCCTAGGAAATACTTCAACTTACCTAGGTCTTTGATTTTGAACTTATCATTGAGGGAGACCTTGAGATCAATGATGGTATCGATGCAATTTCTAGCCACTATTATATCATCAACATAAACTAAAATGGTTGTGAAAGAACTATTAGTGGACTTTGTAAATAAGCTATAATCAACCTTTGATTGTGTGTACCCTTGCTTAACAATAAACTTGGAAAGTTTAGAGTACCATTGACGCGAAACTTTCTTCAATCCATACAAGCTCTTGCGAAGTTTGCAGACCTTATTGCTGCTATCACTTGAATATCCAGGGGGCAGTTCCATGTAAACATCCTCATCCGTCACCATGTAAGAAGGCATTGTTTACATCGAATTGACACAAATTCCAGCCCTTGATTGCTGCCACTACTAACAAGGTTCTAACAGTAACTAACTTAGCCACAAGGGATAAGGTTTTGCGATAGTCGAGCCCTTCTGTTGCTCCTTGAACCTCTTAATGCTCCCATCAACATTAAATTTGATTTTGTATACCCATTTGCAACCTATGGCCTCCTTATCAAGTGGTAGATCAATCAAAACCCAAGTATCATTAAGTTCCAAAGCCTCAATTTCAGCTTTCATGGCCGCACACCATTCAGGAGATGTCATGGCCTCGTGGTAGTTCTTAGTTTCAGAGTGATTAGTTATGGAAGCTACAAAATGATAGTGAGGTATGGACAACTTTTCATATGAAATACCGTCACTAAGACGAAAGAAACTACCTGAAGAATTCACTTCCCTTTGTTTGTCCAACTTCTGAGATGGAAGAGGTGAAAAGACTTGCTGACATATGAAGTCTTGCAAGTGGGGAGGAGCCTTTCGAATTATGCCAGACCTACGGGGTAAATGTGTGAGAATAGGCTGGTTTGGTTCCATGGTATCAATGGGAAGATGCTGTGATATATCATGGCTATTCTCTGAGTGAATGTTGAAGGATTCTGTATGAGCTGAAGTCTCTGAAAAATTGGGTGGAGGTGTATCTATTTGGTCAACATCTATACGGTTAGTAAGATTGGAATCATTGGAGGATGAGATGACTGGATCATTTGATATGATAGGGATTTGTGGAAAACTAAGATGAGTCGAATTAGGCAAGGAGGAGTTGCTGTTGATATCAAGATTTTTCCAAGGAAAGATATTCTCATAAAAGATTACATTCCTTGAAATAAAAACTTTTCTTGTCTCAAAATCCAACAATTTGTATCCTTTCATGCCGAAGGGGTAACCAATGAAAATGCACTTTCTAGATCTAGGGTCAAACTTGTGTCTTCCATTTGCAAGAGTGGTGGCAAATGCTAGGCATCCGAAAACCTTTAGGTGGGTGTAATTTGGTTTGGTTTGAAATAGTATTTCAAAAGGACTTTTGTGGTCTAAAATGGGAGTTGGTGTTTTGTTTATTAGATGCACAGCTGTGAGTACAAAATCACTCCAATACTTTAGAGGGAGTCCTTTTTGAAATTTGAAGGCTCTTGCCACATTCAAAATGTGTTGATGTTTCCTTTCTACCACATAATTTTACTCAAGTCTCTCTACACAAGTTCTTTAGTGCACTATGCCTTTTCTTAGATAAAAATCAATCATATTAAATTCACCTCCATTGTCTATTCGAATGGTTTTGACTTTGGTCTCAAATTGGGTTTCTATTATGGCACAAAAATGCTGTAAAATAGTGTTTGTATCAAATTTCAATATCAGCATATAAACCCATGTGCATCTACTTAAATCATGAACAATGGACAAGAAGTATTTGTAACCATCTCTACTAATCTTATTGCAAGAGCCCCAAATATCACAATGAATTAAATAAAAACATTTTTCTATTTTGTGCTGGCTTACATGAAAACGTAATTTGTGTTGCTTTGCCAAGGAATGAATGGAACAAGGATTGGTGTTAGAAGATGCAGGTATGTGAACATTGCTATCAAGATTGAAACCAGAATATGAAGAATGGCCTAATCTGTAATGCTAGAGATCAAGGTCCTGATGTATTTTGGTAGTTGATGCAGAGAAGGGAAGTGAAAAATTGAGTTGGTTAAGAACTTCTAATAGAACTGAAGGAGACACTTGTTGTCGCAACATATGGCATGGCCCATCTTTCACCTCACCCATTCTAGTTGTTCTCCAAATCAAAAGGTCCTGAATATAATAGTAGTCAGAGAAGAATACAAGGCAACAATTTAGAGATTGAGCAAGTTTCTTTGCAGAAATTAAATTGAAGGTAAAATTAGGAATACAAAGGGCATCATGGAGAATGAGAGAGTCTGAGAGTTTGACAGTTCCTACATATGTTACAGGAACATATCTCCATTTGGTAAAGCAACAAAATAAGATATAGTAGCTGAATGGAAGTAAAAAGCAAAGTGGAGCAGATCATATGATCTGTTGCTCCTGTATCAAGAATCCAGGGAGTATTAAAAACATTTCCTGGTTTGTGTTTGAAAGTTAAGGTATAGTCCCAAGAGGGTGGTGAATTGGATTTATAAAATTCTTTTAAGCCTTTTTTACAAATTCACAATCTTTTGTATACTTAGCAAACACACAAGAATGTTTTGATTTTAAATACCCAATTAAACCAACCACAATCCACAGTCAATATCAATCACAAACCAAATACCTTTAACAATAACAATCAACCAATCATTTAAACACACGATACTTAACGAATTGTGATTCCAAAAAAAAATTAAAAATTAAAAAAGTAGAAATTAATTTAATTAATTAATTAATAATAATTATTAATTAGATAGTATAATATAATGCTATATTATTATAATATAATATTATAATGTTATATATATAAGTTCAGGAAGTCTTAGGAGAGACTTCCTGAGAATTCTAATTAACCTCCCCTTTCCTGCGCAACAATTGAGTGCTCTCTCTCTCACCATCTCTCTCTGCTTCTCTCTCCTCCGTTCAACTTCCTCTCTCTTTGACTTTCTTAGTGATATGTGCTTTAATTGAAAAGCAGAAAAAACCCCTCGGTTCCAATCTTCGCCCCCGACATTTTAACCAAAGTGGATTTGTCGTATGAGCGACGTAAGCACCACTCCTGGGGTAAGGTATACTCTCTCTCTCTCTCTCTCTCTCCTCAATTTCTCCTTAAATCTTCAATCAAATTGACGATCGGACACTGCCACGGGGTCCTAGTTCCAATCCTTGTCATTTTAGTCGAAGCAGATTTTTAATTTGGGTTTCGTAAGCACCACTCCAAGGCTAGGGTATGATAGTGGAATTATATCCGCTAATTGTTTTTAAAGTTTAATTAGTATTGAGAGTGTGTGGGCACAAGAAATGTTAACATAATTGTAATTCTGGGATGTAGTTGATTGAATTGAGGATATGTGAATTTCAGGGTTTTGAACTTCGAACGCCATGGGGCATGGATTTAAGGTTATTGGTGGGCCTCTCAGTAAACTAGGTAAGGGGAATTAAATTATGTCACGAGTTTTTGGAAATTAAAGGATTAAATCCAAGTATGGCATGAAAATAATATATGTGAATTTGCTAACTTATTAGGTATATATATGTAAAATGGTAGTTTTGGAAATATTCAATATTTTACTAGATAATTGTGATATGGTTATTATTGGAAATCTGTGTGGCAAGAGAAATAATTTTGATTATTGAAAACTAAATCTACGAATATTTTATATGAAGGGATGGAGTTTATGTTGGGATATAAACAAATATGATGATATGAGTAATATACTGATATGTTTGAGATAAATATGTTGAAATGAGATTTATACGAACACGTTTTTATCAGACATAATATAATAATATGTGATATACACAGTCATGATAGTTTTATACAGTTAGATATGATGAACAACCATGAGTTACAGACGAAATGTGTCACACATGGATACTCATGTGCTTGGGCATGTTTATGAGAAATGAAGCTTTTGGGAAAATATACTTTTATGTAAAATGAGTGATGGAAATGAGAACCTGATTGATTAATGATATGATAGCAGTTATATGATAGCAGAGCTCATATAACTTAGTTTAGATTCAAAGCACGGTACCGTAACTATCAGTTCAGGCAGTGCTACCACACATCTCAGACAGAGTGTGAGAATTTGGATAGTCGATTGTGCATCAGCGTGGGAGTAGTTGTCCCCTGGCAGTCCGGACCAGGCTAGGCAAGCCAATCGTACTTATAGAATTATCAGTTTGATTTAGTGTGGTAGGCCAGCCGTCGCTCGATCCCACCTATGAGTTGCACAACCCAGTCATGTGGGGGTAATACATGACATCAACTAGCTATCCATCAGTATTATACAGATATGGCAAATGATTTTTATGTATATAGAAATTTAGTATGTCATAGTATGTTATATGAAATATGATTTATTCAAATTTTTGCAGAATAGTTTTATGAGATTTATTAAATGTAGTTGAATTATGTACATGTTTTCCTTATTTAACAGATATAATATACCATGTTCAGTATATATTTATATCACAATGATACTCACATTACCACACACTGATATTAGTTTATATCTCTTACTAAGAGGTGTCTCACCTCAGCATTACAAACATTTTAAGAAACCCAGATAGAAGAGCGAACCAAGCTCCGAGGTAGTGGAGCCTGTTTTATACGACCCTGTCTAAAGGGTAAGTTGAGAGGTTGTGTTCAGGATGGATTTTTAGGGTTATGACCCTAGGTTATTATGGTTCTTTTTGGGGATGAATTTATGTGTATTTATGGACTTAGTAGAACTCAGGTATTGTATATATATATATATGGTTGTGTAAATTATAGTTTCCACTACATAGATGATATGTATGTATAGACAAGTATATCCCCGGTACCTATGGGTTCGGGTTGACTTTGACTTTGTTAGTATGTTATGGTATGAGAATTATTATGTGGAAAAAAATATAGCAGAAATTTCAAGTCATTACATTTTGGTATCAGAACCTAGGTTGTTAGGTTTTGTAGACTTTAATGTACATCGAAAACAATACTAGAGTATAGGAATAGAATTTTAGTGAGTCAAGGTTGGAGAGTTAAGACGAGAATTTAGGGTTTTGTTCTGCAGCCTGGAAATAGGATTATCATGGTGGTTTTCATGTTTTTCTTGGCGTGACGATTTCAGGATCCATAATAAACTATTGTCGGGTTGTGTTTCTAAATTGCAGGATTGAATCTTAAATTGGGAAGAAGGACGTTAACTTAATTGATGATCTTAGATTTTAGCCAACTAAATATATATTAGTTATGTTAAGAAAATAGGGTCCTTAGACTATGTTTATTGTATTTTTAGGATGGATCCTGGAGGAAGCAGTGCTCACGCCAGTGGTGACGATGGAGCTGAGTCTTCTAGTGTGGGTGGCGATGATTATGATGCTGTTTTGCGCAGCCTAACTCAGCAGGTTATGACTGAGATTGCATGGAGCTCCAGAGAGTGGGGAGGCCCATTTGCAGATTAGGGCTGTACCATAGAGAAATTCACTAAAATGAATCCTCCGGCATTCTCCGGAGGAGCCGACCCTGCAGTTGTTGAAAACTAGGTGCAAGAGATGAGGAAAATATTGACAGTGTTGCATTGTACGGATGATCAGAGGGTCCAGTATGCCACCTATAAATTGATGGGTGAGGCCGAGAGATGATGGAAAGCCATGAAATTACTAGAGGAATAGAGACCCGTACCAGTGATTATAATTCAGAGCTGATTTAAGGAAATTTTATTTGATCGTTATTTTCCTGCCACCGTCAGAGAGGCTAAGGTAGTAGAATTTCTGAATTTGACTCAGGAAAAACTCATAGTTCAGCAGTATGCGGCGAAGTTCATTGAGCTGTCACGTTTTGATCATTACATTGTACCAGATGAGGTTAAGAAGGCAAGAATGTTTGAGAGGGGCTTGAAGCGAGAAATTTTTAAACAGGTGGCAGTTCTAAAGGTGTAGGACTTTTCTGAACTTATAGACAGGGCCATAGTAGCAAAGGAGAGCAATCAAAGGGATGTGGGAGTACCGAGCCAGAGAAAGAGGCCCACACCTCCAGGTTTCTAAACAGGTTCCAGCCGGAGCCCATGGAGGGGAGGTCGATATAGCGGAGGTTAGAGGCAGATGACGGGACATCGTGGTTTTCAGGGTGAGCAGTCTTATTCCATTTGCCCTAGTTGTGGCTGTAGTGACCCATAGAAATTATAATATTTAAATAATAAGGGAGGGAGAAAGGGGAATTAAAAGGGGGCACAGCAGGTCTTCGTCGACGAACGCTACATGTTGGGCTCGTCAATGAGGGTGCTCTTCATCAATGAGACAATACCGAGAGGGGATTTTGGGTGATTCTGAATTTCGTCGACGAGGCAAAAGTTCATCAATGAGTTGTCTTCATGACTTCGTCGACGAGATGACGTGGCTCGTCGATAAAGGCCAGTGTATAAATAGGTTTAACCTTCATTTTATGGCCAAAAAACCTGTGGGAATGTCTCTCTCTCTCTCCTCATTTCTTTTTCCCCTACTTCTCTCTAAGATTCCAAGCCGATCTTCTGCTGGTTCGATGATCTAAAGCCACCACAACACTTCTGGGGAAGTTCTTTGCATATCTGCCAGAGTAGATCGTTAGTGGGGCTAGTTTGAAATTCATTCCAAATTCAGGTTAAGGCTTTCTACTCGGTATTTGACTTTTTGACAGTTGTAGAAAGCGTAGTGCGCGTAGAAATATTGAAGTTTAGTTCTGGGAAATATCATTTTCAGGGTATTGAATGGGGAACCCTGCGAGTACAAGATTGTTTTCTTAAGGGCTCTTTAGGAATTAGGTAAGGGGATAAACTGTAATGACTCGAAGAAATTATGGTATTTTAAATAATGATAAAGAGGGGGGGGGGGAATAGAAGTTAGAAGGAAAATAAAGGGGTAGCAGGCCTCATCAACGAAGTTACAATTGGGCTCGTCGACAAGGATGTTTCTCGTTGACGAGAAAATACCGAGAGAGGATTTTGGGTGACTTTGAATTTCATCAACGAGGAGAGATTTTGTCGACGAGGTGACGTGGCTCATTGACGAAGGCCACAATATGAATAGTGTTAAACGCCAATTTTCGAAAAATTTCATGCAATTAGACTCTCCCTCTCTCCTCCCTTCGGTTTTCCACTCTTCTCTCTTAGTTTCTAGGTCGAATTTCCACTTGTTCGATGATCTGAAGCCACCATGACACTCCTAGGAGAATTCTCTTCAAATCTAATGGAGTGGATTGTCAGTGGGGCTAAGTTGGAAACCATCCCAAGACTTTCTACTTCGTATTTGGCTTTACTATAGTTGTAAGAAATGTTATATAGGATGAAATACTGAAGTTTAGTTTTGGGAAATATTGTTTTTAGGGTGTTGAGCGGGGAACCTTGCAGGTGCAGGGCAGATTATTTTAGGGGCTTTTCAAGAATCAAGTAAGGGAATAAACTAAGCCAGTAATTTTATAAAAATGTATGTATAAGCTTACAATATTTGGTTTTAGGAAAATGAATATATATGTATATTACGTTGGGAAATACTGTGATAGATGGCAATTTGTTTAAATATACCTAATACCCATTATGTGTGGCATGAGTAAGATTTATTGTGAAATATTGTTTTTTGAGAAAATGTAGAGTTTTACAATGGTAAAACCGGTGTACGAGCCAAGAATATTTTTATATGATATGTCGGCGTACAAGCCCAGCTACTGATATGATATGCCGACGTACGGGCCGAGCTATTGAGGTGATTGAGCCAGCATACGGGTCAAGTCTCTTATTTGTTATGTGATGTAGCGTACGGGCCGTGATTGATAAACTATGAAATGCCGGGGTACGGGTCGATGATTTTTCACTTTGTATATGAAATGTGATATGATGATAGTGAATTGACAATTATTACTATAGAATAATGATGTATCATAATTTGGAATATGATATATGGTATCTGAACCTGGTTGGCTTGGTTTAGGCTTACACTAGACACGGTACCGTAGCTATGTGGTCACGTTTATCGTGATATTTGTGTTATCACTGTTGTATAGGGCAGCATGGGGATGGATAGTCGATGTGGTTATTGAAGTGTTGGCGCCCTGGTGTACGGACCAGTCTAGCAGACCCATCGTACTTATAGACATTTATTTTGACTTGGCAGTGATCGACCAGCCATTGTCAGGTCCTGCCTTCAGGCCACACAACCCAGTCATGTGGGGGTAATACATGACATTAGCCAACTAACCTACTAGGGTTGTTTTTGTATTATTGTCATTATAAAAGATGGATTATGTTTATGGAAACTCAGTATGTTCGGTTATGCTATGATTATACATGTTTTCCCAAAAATAATATTGACAATTTTACTAAATATGTTTATGTATGCTCTTATATATAACATAGAATACTCATGTTGTTACACACTGGTATTAGTTTATTTTCCCTTACTGAGAGGTGTCTCACCCCAAATTATTTGATTATTTCAGGAGCCCTGAATAGAAGAGAGGATAAAGCTCCACTGAGATATATATCGCTAGTCTACCCTTTTCTGAAGGGTAAGTCTTTTTGGTAGGGTCAGATGGATGTTGTGGGAAACGACCCTAGGACTAGTTTTTGGAGATTTTGGGAGTTGTATTATGGATATAGTAAACTCTGGTTTTGTATTTAATGATATTCCAAGATATATATAATTTATGTTTTCCTGTTGCCTAGGCTTCCACATTGTATTTTTGATATGTCCCTGGTACCCACGGGTACAAGTGGATTATGATATGTAAGATTTATTAATTTGGAAAAAAAATGGTGAAATAGGCAGGTCATTACATAAACTAAGCTAGTTATTTTTAAAGAAAATATATGTATGATATTATAGCACTTGCTTTCAAGAAAATAAATATATTTATATATGCATTACGTTAGAAAATAATGCTGCAAATAATGGTATGTTCTAAATATATGTGAAACCCATTTTGTATGGCATGAGTAGAATTTGTTATAAATTACTATTTTTTGGGAACATGATAATGATATGGATTTTTGTAATGAAAACTGGCGTACGAGCCGAGAATTTTATATATGTTTTGCTCGCGTATGGGCTGAACTATGGATATGATTTGCTGGCGTACAGGCCGAGCTATGGGTATGATTTTCCAGTGTATGGGCCGAGCTATGGATATGATTTGCCGGCGTACAGGCCGAACTATGGTAAAAATATGAAATGCTGGCGTACGGGCCGATAATTTTCATGATGTATATATGCAAAATGATGTGATGATATTGATTTGACAATTAATAGTATGAAATACCCATGTATCACAGTTTCATATCTATGTTAAATGTTATCAGAACTTGGTTGGCTTGGTTTAGGCTAGCACTTGCACGGTACCGCTGCTATGTGTTCGTGATCATCACGATGTTGTGTTAACGCTACTGTACGGAGTAGCATGAGGACGGATAGTCGATGTGGTTTTAAGAAGTGTGAGCGCCTTTGGTGTATGGACCAGGTCTGGCAGACCCATCGGACTCACAGACTGTACTTTTGACTTGGCAGTGGTCGGTCAACCATTGTCAGGTCTCGCCTTCGGACCACACAACCCAGTCATGTGGGGGTAATACATGACAACAACCAGTTAGCCTACTAGGAATGTTTTATTATTATTATCATATGAGATGAATTATGCTTATGAAAATCCAGTATGTTCTGCTTTGATATGAAAATATATGTTTTTCCCAAATATGATACAGATAGTTTTATATTTGTGTATGGTTTTATGTAGAACACAGAAATACTTATGTTGCCACACACTAGTAGTAGTTTATTTCCTTTACTTAGAGGTGTCTCACCCCTAATTATATGATCATTTCAGGAGCCCCTGATAGGAGAGCAGATAAAGCTCCACTGAGGTAGTTGCAGCTGGTTTGCCCTTTCTGAAGGGTAAGTGTTTTGATAGGGTCAGATGGATTTTGTGAAAGGTGACCCTAGGTTTCTTTTGGGTTGTGTATTATGAATATATAGATACAATGGATGTAGTAACTCTAGTATTGTGATGAGTGATGATGGGTATATGATATTTTATGATTTATGTTTCCTGCTGTTTAGGCTTCCGTACTATACTTTTGATGTATCCTTGTACCCATGGGTCCAAGTTGATTATGATCTGCTGAGCTTGTCATGTTGAATTTATTATAGTGGTTTTGTATTATTTAAAAGGAAAAAAATATGTGGAAATTAAGCAGGTCGTTACAGTGGCCAAAGACATTTGGGTGAATGTCAAATGGGAAAGAACGTTTGCTATCGGTGTGGAAAACCCGACCAAATGGCATGAGCATGTCCTAGATCGTTGGCTCATTCACCAACTCCTAGACCTTTCTGGGGAGTTCATCAGGTTCCTCGTGGAGGCCAGCAGAGGAATGCAATCCCTGCGAGGGTTTATATAATGACGCTAGGAGATGCCGAAGCTGTAGGAGACGTGATGACATGTATTATTATTGGTTTATCATATAAAGCTATTATTTTATTTGACTCTGGTGCTACCCATTCTTTCGTGTTATTGGGGTATGTCAAATTATCTAGGATTGAGATACAGTTGTTAGATGTTGAGTTATCAGTAGCCATGCCGACTGGGTCAGTAGTGAGATGTAGAAGAGTGCTTAAAAACTATCCAGTGAGCATTTAGGAGAGAATATTACCAGCTGATCTTATTATATTAGATATGCAAGGGTTCAATATAATATTAGGTATCAACTAGTTGGTAGCTAACTACGCTAGCATTAATTGCCATAAAAAAGAGGTGATTTCCAGACCACCGGAAGAGTAGGAAGTCAAATTTATGGGATCGTGTGTACACGCCTCACCACAGTTAGTGTCAGCTATTTAGGTGAGGAAGTTGCTTCAGGATGGTTGCCAGGGGTATGTAGCTTATGTAAAGGAGACTTTAGAGAGAGAATTAAAACTTGATGATATTCCAATAGTCAGAGAATTTCTAGATGTATTTCTAGAAGAGTTAACTAGTTTACCACTAGATCGGGAGATTGTGTTCACCGTGGATCTACTTCTAGGGTCAGCAGCAATATCTAAAGCACCTTACAAGATGGCTCTAGTCGAACTAAAAAAATTGAAAGATCAGTTGCAGGAGTTGTTGAATAAAGGGTTTATCAATCCTAGTGTGTCGCCCTAGGGTGTGCTAGTTCTGTTTGTAAAGAAAAAAGACGGGACTATGAGAATATGCATAGATCATAGGAAAATAAATAAAGTGATGATCAATAATAAGTACCCTCTTCTTAGAATCGATGATTTATTTGATCAGCTCCAGGGGACCCAGGTCTACTATAGGATTGATCTTCGATCGAGATGCCATTAGGTGAAAATTAAAGCTGAGGATGTTCAGAAGACAACATTCAGGACTAGATATGGCCACTACGAGTTTCTAGTTATGCCATTTGGTCTGACTAATGCACCCGTAACGTTTATGGATCTGATGAATCGGGTATTCCATCAGTACTTGGACCAGTTTGTTATGATCTTTATAGATGATATACTGGTTTATTCAAAGAGTTTTGAGGAGCATGAGGATCATCTGAGGCTGGTATTGCAGGCGTTGATAGAAAAGAAGTTGTTCGCCAGGTTTAAGAATGTGAATTTTGGTTGAGGCAAGTCACTTTCCTCAGGCATGTGGTCTCCAGGGATGACATATCAATAGATCCAAGTAAGATAGAAGTGGTGGTGAATTGGGTAAAATCGGGAAATGTTCAGGAGATTAGAAGCTTTCTAGGTCTAGCGGGGTACTACCGACGTTTTGTGGATGAGTTTTCTAGATTATCAGGTCCACTGACACGACTCACGAGGAAAAATGTAAAGTTTGAATGGACTGACTAGTGTGAGAAGAGCTTCTAGGAGTTGAAGCAACGACTTGTCACTGCACTAGTGTTATCTATTTCGTCAGGAGAGGATGGATTTGTTATATATAGTGATGCATCCCATAAAGGGACTTGGGTGTGAGTTCATGCAGCACGAGAAAGTTATTGCATACGCCTCTCGGCAACTTAAGGAATATGAACAAAACTACCAGGTACATGATTTGGAGTTAACTGCAGTGGTGTATGCCCTAAAGATCTGGACGCATTATTTGTACGGTGGGAAGTGTGAGATCTTCACTACCCATAAAAGTTCGAAGTATTTCTTCACCTAGAAAGAATAGAATATGAGGCAAAGGAGATGGTTAGAGCTTATTAAAGACTATGATTGCACTATCAACTAGCACCTAGGGAAAGCAAACATGGTGGCTGATGCTCTGCTCCAGAAATCGATGGGAGCAGCATTATCAACAGTGAAGATCCAATATCCGATCCAAATGGATTTGGAGAGACTCAGTGTGGAACTGGTAGAGGGTGATCACCAGGCATTCATTGCCAACCTGGTACTACAACCTACCTTATAGGAAAAGATTAAAGCTGCTCAGAGGGATGATGCAGAATTAATAGAGTAGATGAATAAAGTGCATGACGGTCAGGGAGAGGAGTTTAGTATTTCAAATGATGGAGCTCTAAGGTTTTGTACCATATTGTGTGTACCTACAGATGGTGAGATTAAGAAGACTATCCTGGAGGAGGTGCACAGATCCCTTTACACTGTGCATCCTAGCAGCACTAAGATGTATCGGGACCTTCGAGAGTCATTTTGGTGGAGCGGCATGAAGAGAGAGATAGCTGAGTTTGTGGAGTGGTGTTTGACATGTCAGCAGGTAAAGGCTAAGCACTAAAGACCAGTAAGTTAGTTGTAGCCACTTTATATCCCTGAATGGAAGTGGGATCATATGTCTATGGATTTCATTATAGGGCTGTCGCCGACATTGCATAGGCAGAACGCCATTTGGGTGATTATAGACCGACTGAAGAAGACAACTCATTTTATCCCTATTAAAGTCAACTACACTATGAGTAGGCTGGTGGAATTATATATTCAGGAGATAGTTTGACCCCATGGAGTGTCAATATTTATAGTTTTAGATCGAGACCCACGTTTCACATCACCATTTTGGAAGATTTTGTAGGAAGCTTTGGGGTCTCAATTGTCATTCAGCACAGTATTTCATCCTCACACTAATAAGCAAATGGAGAGGACGATCCAGATACTAGAGGATATGCTATGAGCATGTGTACTGGACTTCGGGGGCAATTGGACCCATTTTTTGCCACTGGTTGAATTCGTGTATAATAACAGCTACCAGACCAGTATGGGTGTCACGCCCCAAACTCGTAGGTGGGTCCCAAGTGTGAATTTGAGTAACCTAACTTATTTCTGTATCAATTAAAACATACATGATACAATATAAAAAGAGGGTCTGAACCCGTGGGGTGAACGGATGCCCACATACATACGCATAACCATCCATAGTCATCCAAAATACATAGCGGAATACGATCTTTCATATATAACCAGTATCACGCCAAAGTCTATACAAGCTAGGATATACATCCCCATAATACAAAGTATACCCCAGGTGTCTACAAAACTATCTCGACAACCTGGATACCAAAACTCGTACCTAGTAGGTACTAGCAATAGTGTCACGAGCTAAGCTTGTTCAGGGCATTATGCTTGCCTGTGACCGCTTATCTCCTGTGCTTAGGATGGGTTTCCATCATGGAAATACTAGTGTAGGGTTATTTTCTACTAGTAGAGTCTTTGTAAGCTAAATAAGGCAGTATGACTCTTCGGTCACTTTGATGTTTCCTAGTGCCAGAATGATAATTACATAAAAACCTCTTTAGGGGAGGGTGAGTGTTCATCAGTCATTGTAAAACTCACTAGCAATTGTCAACGTGCTTAGCCTACTTGCCTCCCTCGCTAAGTACAACATGTCAACGGAGGATTTGTTAATGAATTACGTTTGCTTCAATGTTTACTGCTTGCTTGCCACGGCTTTCATGAATTGATTACTATTTCCGCTGCTATCTGAATGAATGTTAATGAAAGTGCTTCGTGGATGAAAGTTGGTAAATTATAAATTGACTAGTTAAGCAAGAGTGCTTTAGCTAGCGCTGCATGGCCCTTCATAACGGTGTGAAAATAGTCGGACCGTGACATGTGGTATCAGAGACAAGTCTGTGACACTTGGTGAGAGCCCAAAGTTGAGTTGCTACGTGAATTCGATTGCCTTTGTTATTGGATTTGGGAAGCTTTGGTAAGTGACCATGGCCCCAAACACTACTAAGAGGATCAGCGTGCTTGACGCACAGGTTGAGACAACATCCAACACTATGGTCGCGGAGGTGGCCCAAATGAGAGAACTTGTTGATGAGGTGATGGGATCACAAAAACATCAAACAAGTTTGATAGGCGACATGTCAGAGGACTTTCGCCACACCGTTGAAACTTTGCAGTGGATGACTGATCTGGATGCAAAAGTGAATTTGATGGTTCTTGCTATGGGTAACTCCAACACTCCGGGAGTTAGCAAGACCAAGGTGCCATAACCCAAGACGTATGGGGGTGCTCGAGATGCCAAGGAGTTAGAAAACTTCTTGTTTGATGTGGAACAGTACTTTCGTGTTGTGAGGATGGCCTCAGAATAGGCAAAGGTGGATACTGCGACCATGTACTTGATTGGTGATGCCAAACTGTGGTGGCGTACCAAGTACAGAGAAATTGAAAATGGAAGTTGTGTCATTGATAGTTGGGCAGACTTGAAGAGAGAGCTTAAGGCCCAATTCTTTCCTGAGAATGTTGAGTATAATGCAAGGAGAAAATTGAGAGATCTCAAGCACACTAGGTCGATCAGCGAATATGTGAAACAATTTTATGCTTTAATGTTGGATATTCGGGATATGTCGGAGAAGGACAAGTTGTTCTATTTTCTAGAGGGGATGAAACCGTGGGCAAGAACTGAACTTCATAGGCAAAGGGTTCAAGACTTGTCAACTGCACAAGCGGTTGCAGAACGCTTGACAGACTATGCTGGTGATGAGACCGCTTCATCCAAACAGTTTGGCGAAGAGGGAAACATTGGAAAGTCTTTCAAGAATGGCAAACCCAAGAGTGGGGGAGCCGACTCTAAATCATCAACCTCAAAGGAAGCTTCGTCGTCTCAAGGGTTCAACACACCCAATGGAAAGGGGAAAAGTAAAATTTCATGCTACTTGTGTGGTGGATCTCATAAAATGAGTGAGTGTCAACACAAAAGTTTACTCAATGCCTTACAAGCTTCTACTTCGGAAAAAGGGGTGGAAAGCGGGGAGAAAGAGGATGATGCCCCAAGGTTGGGTTTAGTGCGGCTGGTGAACGCATTGGAAAAGCAGGCAAAAACACCAAAAGTTACACGAGCAAAAGGGTTAATATTTATGGACTTGAGGATAAATGGGAAGAGTACTCACGCTATGGTTGATACGGGGGCTACTCATAATTTTGTTTCACAGTTGGAAGCATGGAGACTCAACTTATCCTTAGAGAAGGATACGGGATGCATGAAAGCAGTTAACTCTGTAGCCCATCCTACTATGGGAGTAGCTAAGCAAGTGGCTATAAAGCTTGGATGGTTGGAAGGTCATGCGAATTTCACAGCGGTGCCATTGGATGACTTTCGAGTCATTCTAGGAATGGAGTTCCTAAGGGGGACGAGGGCAGTGCTGATGCCTTCGGCTGGTTCCCTGTGTCTAATGGGAGATCACTCGTGCATGGTGTAAGTTGTTGCAACGAAAGGAGACTACGGGAAGTCCCTTTTAGCCATACAACTCAATGAAGGATTGGGTCAGGGTGAGCAGACATGTCTAGCCACGGTGGTGGTAGACAAAGAAGTAGGCCAAGAGCTAGAGCCTACGACCATCCAAGCGGTGTTGGGTGAGTATAAGGAGGTGTTGCCGGATAAGCTGCCTCACAATTTGCCTTCACAACGGACTGTGGAGCATGAGATCGAGTTGTTATCAGGAGTGAAACCACCTGCTAAAGGGCCATGTCGGATTGCACCTCGAGAGAGAGTAGAGTTGGGGAAACAACTTGATGAATTGGAAGCTGGATGTGTTCGCCCTTCCAAAACGCAGTTGGGAGCATCGGTGTCGTTTTAGAGGAAACACGAAGAGCATATATGGAAGGTGTTTGACAAGCTGAGGGGAAACAGTTTGGATGTGAAGAAGGAGAATTTCTCTTTCGCTGGATGAAGCAACAAATTCCTTGGTCAAGTGGTTGAACAAGGTCATATCCGGAGGGGTATGGAGAAGGTAAGGATGATTCAAGAATGGAAGATCCCCACGACAGTGAAGGAGTTGCGTTCCTTTCTTGGCCTTACTAGATACTGCAGGAAGTTCATTGAGGGGTATTTGTGGAGAATGACTCCAATAACAGGACTACTGGGGAGGTATTATTGGCCGCACATGCGGGATGATGTGGTTGATTATACAAAAACTTGTCTCACTTGCCAACAAGACAAGGGGGGCGGAAGAAGTATGGTACTTTCATGGCTGCACCAAAGTACTGTTCGACAGAGGAGATGACACAATTGTTCCTTGTGACTATTGTGAGATATTGGGGTTTTCCCCAAGTTATTATTTCTGACCAAGATTTAATGTTCACTGATAACTTCTTAACAGAGTTTTTCAAGATATTCAGGTCTCATATTAACATCTCTTCGAGTTCTCATCGACAGACAGACGAACAAATGAAGAGATTCAGAGAGCTACTAGATGAGTACTTGTGTCATTTTGTCAACGACAACCAGAGGAATGACGTGCAACTACTTGATGTGGCTCCATTCTATGGCAACTCCCAAAGGCGCTCAACAACCAACAAGAGCCCTTTTGAGCTTGTTACAGGCCAGCTGCCGCTGTTACCTCACATAGTGGGCGATTCGTACAGATGAAAGAGTCCCAGGGCGTACATCTTCACTAGTAAAGGGAGACAGAATGCAGAGTTTGCCCAAGCCTATCTGGAGAAAGCTTCTGAGCAGATGAAGAAGTGGGCAGATCAGGAGAGAAGACCGCAGTTTCATGTCAATTGCCTCAAGCCATTCAATGCCAACACCAACGACCTGAGTAGAAGTCAGTCAGACAGTGCAGAGTTGAAGATAGTACAACTTGACAGACATGAAGTTGAAGTGATCCTTGTAGATAGAAAGTTCATATCCTCAAGGAAGAAGCGGCAGAAGTTCCTAGTGAAGTGGAAGTGCCTTGATGACAAAGAAATCAGCTGGATTTCTGTGGAAGATTTGAAGCCATTCATGGACAAAGTTGAAGTGTACCTACCGCCAAAAGTCTACGAGGATGTCGACTGCATAAGTGGGGGAGAATGTCGCAAGCTAAGCTTGTTCAGGGCATTATGCTTGCCTGTGACCGCTTATCTCCTGTGCTTAGGATGAGTTTCCATCATGTAAATACTAGTGTAGGGTTATTTTCTGTTAGTAAAGTCTTTGTAAGCCAAATAAGGCAGTATGACTCCTCGGTCACTTTGATGTTTCCTAGTGCCAGGATGATAATTACATAAAAACCTCTTTAGGGGAGCGTGAGTGTTCATCAGTCATTGTAAAACTCACTAGCAATTGTCAACGTGCTTAGCCTACTTGCCTCCCTCGCTAAGTACAACATGTCAATGGAGGATTTGTTAATGAATTACGTTTGCTTCAACGTTTATTGCTTGCTTGTCACGACTTTCATGAATTGATTACTATTTCCGCTGCTATCTGAATAAATGTTAATGAAAGTGCGTCGTGGATGAATGTTGGTAAACGATAGGCTGGCTAGTTAAAACAAGAGTGCTTTAACTAGCGCCGCACGACCCTTCACAACGGTGTGAAAATAGTCGGACCGTGACAAATAGCTACGTCACCCTTGCTCCCAGATGCTAGGATGCTACTTACGACTACCTAAAGGATTTGGAAAAAAACATTGTACGTACATTCGGGGTGAGACACCTCTCAGTAAGGAAGAAAGCAGGTTATATCAGTGTGTGGAATAGCAGTATTATTTTACATACTTCATAACACTATAAAAGATACAATATAGTTTGAAACATTTCCATACAGTTTCATACATATACATATACATACAGTTCCATACAGTTCCAGTATTTTCATAAAAACCATTCTAGTACATACGATACCCAAAATATACGGTCAGGATCGTCACACTAGTTCACAATTACACAAGGCCACCTCGTATCACAGCGATTACATTGTTACATACACAACTACGCTGCGAAGACCGAGGCCCAATAGTGATTACATTGCTCCATACGCAACTACATAAGGTCACCTAATCTCACATCGATTACATTGCTACATACGCAACTACAATGCGACGACTCAGGACCACAGTGATTACATTGCTACACACGCAACTACACAAGGTCACCTAGTCTCACAGTGATTACATTGCTACACATGCAACTACGAAGCGACGATTCAGGCCCATAGTGATTACATTGCCACATACACAACTACACAAGGTCACCCAATCTCACCACGATTACATTTCCACATGCACAACTACGCTGCGACGACCTAGGCCCACAATGATTACATTGCTACATACGGTGTAGGACACACCCTTCGGTGACTAGTCGGAACATACTGGTGATATTTCACACCCCGGATATAGAGTCGGCCACTCTTGCCCATGGTAGTTAACCGATACATGGCTGTTTTACAAATCCCTAGAATCATTTTGGAACTCACGTTCCTATACATTTCAGCGTACAGTAATTAGTTGCCACATAGCTGTTTTACAAATACCTTGAACAAATACATACGCCCATACATACCACACTTATTTGGTTTACGAAAAATCATATCAATTACAATTTCAAGTATACAATTTATGCAAATATGGATTACGGTCACCTCAATAGTACAATTTTAACATAACCAACAGTTTCGAAAACAAAGTAGAGATGATACCCGAAATCCCCAATTTTTCCCGAAAACTATAACCCGAAAATCCTGTATTTTGCCCAATAGATTTCCCCAAATAAGTAGCCAAAACATACATACGATCGTAGCCTACAAGCTTACTAATCCTGATTTCGAAAATGAACTGATATAAATTGAATCCCCTTACCTTAACCCGAATTCCAACTACGAACTCTACGGTCCCCAAAACTACAAACCGAGACTCCTAAACCTACAAACCACAATACAGTACATGCTTACAATCCGTACTACTACACATATATTGAATCAGAAACGAAAATCGAGCCTTACCTCAATTTTAGCCTGAAACCCGAAAACCTTCGAAACGAGATTCCAATTTGCTAGAAACGTAGAGAATCTTTTCCTGATCCTCGTAGTATCATTAGATTTACAAACAGGGCAACGATCGGCAAAGAAAACTAGAGAGAGAGAGTGTAGGGAGAGTTCTAGAGAGAGAGAGAGAGAGAGTTTAGGGAAACTTAGTCCCAAAGCAACACAAAATCTCATTTATAGCACCTTTGACCCGAATAGATTCGTCGACGAATTAGGGTCCTTGTTGACGAATTCTTCACTAGCCTCATCGACGAATTGGCAACCTCGTCGACGAATCGGCAGCCTCGTCGACGAGCTAGATATTTCACATTTTCCTGGACCTCTCGGCATTCACTTATCGACAAGCTTCTGAATTTCGTCGACGAGAAGCATTCAACCTTCGTTGATGAATTACGAATTACGGCCTCGTCGATGAAGTCTGTGAAATTCCATTTTTACCCCTCTTTTACATAATAAATCCATATATCACGGTTCGGGTTCTTACAACCTCCCCTCCTTACAAAAATTTCATCCTCAAAATTTGCAATCTCTCGTTACGAACACATTCATACTACTACATACATACATACTCTGAGAATACGGCGGCCATTTATACGCAGCCCCATCACGAAACGTACATACATACTCTAGAGAATACGGCGGCCATTTATACGCAGCCTCGTCACGATACATACATACATACTCTAGAGAATACGACGACCATTTATACGTAGCCCCGTTATGATTCATACATACATACTCTAGAGAATACGACGACCATTTATACGCGGCCCCGTCATGATACATACACACATACTCTAGAGAATACGACAGCTATTTATACGCAGCCCCGTCATGATACATACATACATACTCTTCCTCACTTATGGTGGAGGATTACTGTGGTTACATACATACGCGGTCTTGGGAGCTTATAATACAACAGGACTTCTCCCAGAGACTAACCACTAACTACAATATGACAATAGAGGTTTACATACATACATACATACATACATACTTATACCACCCTACTATCCAAGTACTACTTAGAACAACTGCGGATACTTCCGGTGTATTTCCGCTTCCAGTTCCCAAGAAGCTTCCTTAACCTCGTGGTTTCGCCACAATACCTTCACTAATGGTATTTCTTTGGTACGAAGCTTCTGAACTTTACGGTCCAGAACCTGAATAGGTATTTCCTCATACGCTAAAGTGTCCTCAATTTCCAACTCACCATAACTAATAACATGAGATGGATCCAACACGTACCTTCTCAACATGGATACGTGAAACACATCGTGGACCCTTGAGAGTGCTGGGATTAGTGCAACTTTGTAGGCGACCAGACCCACTCACTCAATGACCTCGAATGGTTTGATATACCTCGGGCTCAACTTGCCATTCCTTCCGAATCTCATCACTCCCTTCATCGGAGCGATTTCCCGTAACATATCCTCTAAGATCTGTATTGTTCTCTCCGACTGTCCATCAGTATGGGGGTGGAACCCTGTACTAAAAGCAAGCTTCATCCCCAACGCTTCCTACAAGCTCTTCCAAAATCGAGAAGTAAACCTTGAATCTCGATCTGAAATAATGGACACTAGAACTCCGTGTATTCTCACTATCTCTTACACATATAGGTCCGCTAGTCTACTCAAAGGATAGCTGACCTTCATCGATACAAAATGAGCAGGTTTCGTCAGCCTGTCCACAATCACCCAAATAGCGTTCTGCCCGTGAAGCGCTGTTGGTAATCTAGTAACAAAGTCCATGGAAATATGCTCCCATTTCCATACCAGAATAGGTAAAGGCTGTAACGACCCTTCCGGCCTCTGATGTTTAGTTTTCACCTACTGACATGTCAGACACTACTCCACAAACTGGGCAATATCCCTCTTCATACCACTCCACCAAAAGGACTCGCGCAAATCCCGATACATCTTCGTACTACTCGGATGTACCATATATAGAGAATGATGCGCTTCCTCTAGAATCGTCCTTCTGATCTCATCATATTTTGGAACACACAACCTGGTCCCAAATCTCAACACACGTCTGTCGGAGATGTTAAAATCCGCAGCCAAACCCTGCTTTACTTTTTCCACAATCCCAGTTAACTCTGCATCATTAGCTTGTGCAGTTTTAATACGCTCAAACAAGGTCGGTTGGACCACCAAGCTAGCAATGAAAGATTGATGATCACCAGACACCAACTCTACGCCAAGGCTTTCCAGATCTCGTTTGACATGATGCTAAGCTACAATTGCAGTTACTACTACATGTTCTGACTTCCGACTCAACGCATCTGCTACCACATTAGCTTTTCATGGGTGATAACTGATCGTGCAATCGTAGTCCTTAATCAACTCTAGCCACCGCCTCTGCCTCATATTTAGCTCCTTCTGTGTGAAAAAGTACCTAAGGCTTTTGTGGTCTGTGAAAATCTCACACTAAACACCGTACATGTAGTGTCGCCAAATCTTTAGGGCATATACTATAGCAGCCAATTCCAAATCATGCGTAGGGTAATTTTTCTCATATTCCTTAAGTTGTCGAGAAGCATAAGCTACCAGCTTACCCTATTGCATAAGCACACATCCCAAACCCTTCAAGGATGCGTCACTATAGATTACAAATCCCCCATCCCCTGAAGGAATGGTCAATACTAGAGCGGTAACTAACCGGTGCTTCAACTCGAGAAAGCACTGCTCGCAATCACTAGTCTAGTTAAACTTCACTCCCTTCTTAGTCAATCGTGTCAGAGGTCCAAAAAATTTAGAGAAACCCTCTACGACTCGACGATAGTAAACCACCAGTCCTAGAAAACTCCGAACCTCCTCCACACTCTTCAGTCTAGCCTAGTCGACCACAGCTTCAATCTTACTGGGATCAATGGAGATACCACCCTCAGACACCACAGAGCCTAAGAACGAGACCTGATTTAATCAGAACTCACATTTCTTCAACTTAGCATACAACTTCTTATTCGCCAGAATCTGTAACACTAACCTCAAATGTTCCACATGCTCTTCCGTACTCCTCGAGTATACCAGAATGTCGTCAATGAATACCACTACGAATCAATCTAGGTACTCATGGAAAACCCTATTCATCAGATCCATGAACACCACCGGAGCATTTGTCAACCCAAAAGGCATGACCAAAAACTCGTAGTGACCATATTTGGTTCGAAAAGCAGTTTTTGCTACATCCTCAGATCTAACCCTCACCTGATGATATCCTGACCGTAGTTCGATCTTTGAAAAGACATGCGTTCCTTCCAACTGGTCAAATAGATAATCTATACGAGGCAAAGGGTAATGGTTCTTCACCGTCACTTTGTTGATCTCATGGTAGTCAATGCACATCCGCATCAACCCATCCTTTTTTTTCACAAATAATATTGGAGTTCCCCAGGGCGAAACACTCGGTCGAATGAATCCCCTGTCCAATAATTCCTGCAACTTCTTCTTCAACTCTCAAAGTTCTGCTGGAGCCATCTGGTATGGAGCTTTAAAGATCGGTGCCTTACCTAGCAGCAACTCTATCGTAAACTTAACCTCATGATCTGGAGGTAAACCGGGTAGTTCTTCAAGAAACACATCTAAAAACTTGTTGACCACCTGAATTTCCTCAAGTATCAACTCATCCCGCGGCGATTCCTTCATGCAAGCTAGGTACCCCTGAAAACCATCCAAGAGTAACCTCCTCGCCTGCAATGCTGACAAAATTTGTGGCGTCGAACACACACACAACCCCATGAACTCATACTCCTGCTTCCCAGGAGGTCTAAACACTACCACCCTTTTATGACAATCAATCACCGCATAACTAGAGAATAGCCAATTCATTCCTAGTATGACGTCGAAACCTGACATGTCGTATACTACAAGATTTGCCGGTAGCAGTCTCTTATGAATTACAACTGGGTAGTCTCCTAACATCTTTCTACATATCGTTACACTCCCAGTCGGCGTAGTCACAAACAACATCTCATTCATCACACAGGTTTCCGCCCCACATAACTTCAAAAAACTAGCAAATATGAACGAATGGGTTGCCCCCGAATTAGATAAAACAATAGCTCTATTTGAAAGCAATAACATGGTACCTGTCACCATGTTCCCAGCGTGTTCCGCATCTACTGGAGTAAGTGAATATACTCTCGCCGGAGCCGTGGTTTCCTAGTAGTTCCCCCGAGGCATCTGATTACTCCCACAGTTCTAGCTCTGTGCAGGCATAATCCTCCTCTGTTCCTGATAGCTCTTCGCCATGTGGCCAAACTTGCCACAGTTGTAAAAAATAGCCCAGAATGGCTGACACTCACCATCGTGCCAATTACGGCACTTGGAGCATGGTGTGGAGGATGGATCCCCCTGAGAACTCAGCCGCTCAGTGTTTTGCCGATAACTAGAGCTGTAGTTCTTCTTCTTCTTCCACTGACCCTGCCGAGGACCACTTTGAGGACCAGAAGATACCAGCCTCTTCCCATGATTCTGAACTACTTCATCTCCCCGAAGGTCGGTCTTAACTATGGTGGCTTTATCCACCAGGACAGAGAACTCACGGATCTGGAACATCCCCACAAGACGACGGATGTCTTTTCTCCGACCCCTCTCGAACCTCCGAGCCTTCTCGTGCTCATTCAGAACCAAGTACGGCGGGAATCGAGACAACTTGATAAACCTGGCAGCATACCTCTGCACCGTCAAAGTTCCCTGCATCAAGCCCGAAAATTCATCGGCCTTCGCATCCCGAGTGGAGACTGAAAAGTATCTCTCAAAAAATACCTCCTTGAAACGGCCCCACTTCATACCAGATGGACCAGCTCTTTGCCTCTCAAGCACACTAACTGCAGTCCACCATCGCCCTACCTCCCCAGTCAGCTGAAAGGTAGCATACAAAACCTTCTGCTTCTCTGTGCAGTGGAGAACTTCCAAAATCCTCACAGTCTTCTCAACCTAGTCCTCCGCCATAATCGAATCAGGTCCTCCCGTAAATGTTGGAGGGTGCATGCGTGTGAACCTCTTAATGGTACACCTCGCATCAATAGGAGAACTCTCACATCTCCTAACACTCTGTCCAATCTCTCAGATCACCTGTCTCACCAAACCACAAGACACAGAAGGAGACTCATTACTTGCCGTCTCCTCGGAGCCACTCTCCAAGTTATTATCCTTGGGCTCCATTCTGAAAACAGAATAGGAATTAGTTAGAATTCCTATATCGTACGTAGTTAACACAATCATAGACCTAATCAGGTCAAATATTACTCTCACAGGTCTAAGCTTGTCCCGTCACACCGACACGAATCTATCAATGGTCTGCCCTGCCTTGACTGGAATCGTCATTCCAGGAAAAACATGAAATACCGCTGACACATTCCAATCT
The DNA here is from genome assembly GCF_029873635.1 of Malania oleifera. Classification (NCBI taxonomy): domain Eukaryota; kingdom Viridiplantae; phylum Streptophyta; class Magnoliopsida; order Santalales; family Ximeniaceae; genus Malania; species Malania oleifera. Next base: position 89,790,646 of record NC_080424.1, read on the forward strand.
AATAACAGAACAACCCTCGACCAACATTACCCATTTCCTACATCCTATACTCTGGTATGTACACATTAATACTCTTAACCAAGTCTACAAGACCTAACAAACTGGTTAGCTCTAATACCAAGCAGTCACGCCCCGAACCCGCAGGTGGGCCAGGTGTGAATTTGAGTAACCTAACTTGTCTCTGTATCAATTAAAACATACATGATACAATATAAAAATAGGGTCCGACCCCGTGAGATGAACGGATGCCCACATACATACGCATAACCATCCATACTCATCCAAAATATGCAGTGGAATATGGTCTTTCATACATAACCAGTATCATACCAGAGTCTATACGAGCTAGGATATACATCCCCATAATACAAAGCATACCCCAGGTGTCTACAAAACTATCCCGACAACCTGGATACCAAAACTCGTACCTAATGGGTACTAGCAGTAGCTACGACACCTTTGCTCCCAGATGTTAGGATGCTACTTACGGCTACTTGAAGGATCTGAAAAAAACATTGTACGTACATTCGGGGTGAGACACCTCTCAGTAAGGAAAAAGCAGGTTATATCAGTGTGTGGCATACCGGTGTTATTTTACATACTTCATAACACTATAAAAGATACGATACAGTTCGAAACATTTCCATACAGTTTTATACATATACATACAGTTCCATACAGTTCCAGTATTTTCACAAAACCATTCCAGTACATACGATACCCAAAACATACGGTTAGTGTCATCACACTAGTTCGCAACTACACAAGGTCACCTTGTCTCATAGTGATTACATTGCAACATACGCAACTATGCTGCGACGACCGAAGCCCAATAGTGATTACATTGCTCCATACGCAACTACACAAGGTCACCTAGTCTCACATCAATTACATTGTTACATACACAACTACAATGCGACGACTCAAGCCCATAGTGATTACATTGCTACATACACAACTACACAAGGTCACCTAGTCTCACAGCGATTACATTGCTACACACGCAACTATGAAGCGATGACTTAGGCCCACATTGATTACTTTGCCACATACGCAACTACACAAGGTCACCCAGTCTCACCACGATTACATTGCCACATGCACAACTATGATGCGACGACTTAGGCCCACAGTGATTACATTGCTATATGTGGTGTAGAACACACCCTTCGGTGACCAGCCGAAATATACTGGTGATATTTCACACCCCGGATATAGAGTCAGCCACTCTCGCCCAAGGTAGGTAACCGATACATGGCTGTTTTACAAATCTCTGGAATCATTTTGGAACTCACGTTCCTATACATTTCAGCGTACGGTAATTAGCCGCCACATAGCTGTTTTACAAATACTTAGAATAAATACATACACCCATACGTACCACACTTGTTTGGTTTATGACAAATCATATTAACTACAATTTCAAGTATACAGTTTATGAAAATATAGATTACGGTCACCTCAATAATACAATTTTAACATAAGAAATGATTTCCAAAACAAAGTAGAGATGATACTTGAAATCCCCAATTTTTCTTGAAAACTGTAACTCGAAAATCCTGTATTTTACCTGATAGATTTCCCCAAATAAGTAGCCAAACATACATACGATTGTAGCCTACAAGCTCACCGATCTTGATTTCGAAAATGAACTGATATAAACTGAATCCCCTTACCTTAACCCAAATTCCAACTACGAACTCTACGGTCCCCAAAATTATGAACCAAGACTCCAAAACCTACAAACCACAGTACAACACATGCTTACAATTTGTACTACTACACATATACTGAATTAGAAATGAAAACCAAGCCTTACCTTGATTTTAGCCCGAAACCCGAAAACCTCCGAAACGAGATTTTGATCCGCTAGAAACGTAGAGAATCCTTTCCTGATCCTCGCAGTATCATTGGATTTACGAATTGGGCAACGATCGGCAAAGAAAACTAGAGAGAGAGAGAGTGTGTAGGGAGAGTTCTAAAGAGAGAGAGAGAGAGAGAGAGAGAGAGTTTAGGGAAACTTAGTCCCAAAACAACCCAAAATCTCATTTATAGAACCTTTGCCCGAGTACATTCATCGACAAATTAAGGTCCTTGTTGACGAATTCTTCACTAGGCTTGTCAACGAATCGGCAGCCTCGTCGATGAGCCAGATATTTCACATTTTCCTGGACCTCTAGGCATTCACTCATCGACGAGCTTCTAAATTTCATTGACGAGAAGCATTTAACCTTTGTTACGGCCTCATCGAAGAACTCTGTGAAATTCCATTTTTACCCCTATTTTACATAATAAATCCATATATCACGGTTTGGGTTTTTACAATGGGGATGACACCTTACGAGGAATTATATGGTAGAAGGTGCCACTCTCTGCTATACTAGGATGAAATGGGTGAAAGACAAGTTATGGGGTCAGAATTGGTGCAGCAGACATATAATAAAGTCCAACTTATTAGAGACAGAATCAGTGCAGCCCAGAGTCGGCAGAAAAGTTACGCAGATATTTATCACCGAAAGTTGGAGTTTGATGTGGGAGATCATGTGTTTTTAAGAGTAGCACCGCTGAAGGGAGCTATGAGGCTTGGGAGGAAGGGTAAGTTGAGCCCTAGGGACATTGACCCATTCGAGATACTTGAGAGAGTGAGTCTAGTTACCTATAGGTTAGCTCTACCACCAGCATTATTCAGGATTCATGACGTATTCCATGTTTCTATGTTAAGGAAATACGTTCCAGATCCCTCTCGCGTAATCAGTTATAAGGAGATAGAGCTTAGAGACACTTTAGTATATGAAGAAAACCAGTTTAGATTTTAGATAGAAAAAAATAGGAGTTATGCACCAAGAAAATACCACTAGTAAAAGTCATGTGGAGGAATCATGCAGTGGAGGAAGTTTCGTGGGAGTTGGATGAGGAGATGCACCAGAAATACCCACATTTATTTTAATGGGTCTAGCATCAGCCAGGAAAGGATAATAACACAGGTAAGGAAATCATGTAAATAGATTTTGTTTTAGACAGGTTAATTAGTTGTATGTAATGATTTTTGTTTTGTTGGTTTTTGGAGAATTTTGGTTTGTTATTGTAATCTCTCAGAACCGTAAATGTAACCACGGTATTCCTCTGCCACAAGTGAGTGTAAATAATAAAATAAGTAGCGAATTTTTCCTCAGGGGATGATGTATAGTATTGATAGTAAATTTCAAAGATGAAATTTTTAAAAGGAGGGGAGAATGTAGAGATCCAGAAAAATAATACCAATAAAATAATAAAGGAAAAGAAAAGAAGGAAAAGGAATTTTTTTAAGGAGCATTAGCCGGAGTTCGTCGAAGAACCCAGGGTTCTCGTCAACAAATGTCCTTCTAGATCTCGTCGATGAAGTACATGTGCTCGTCGACGAGAAGTACACGGAATTCATCGACGAATACCCTCCTACGGTTCGTCAATCAGCGCAGTGTCGTATTATTCAGTCGGAGCAGATGCCGTGATCAGTTTTAATATGACAGTTTATTCAGAAATTATGAAATGATAGCTTTTATTTATAAATATGTAAAAGTTAGATTTTATTTCAGAAATATGAAAATGTTATTTAAGAACAGAATTATATTATGAGAAATGTATTATATGATAGCAGAGGCCGGATGACTTAGTTTAGATTCAGAGCACGATGCCGTAACTATTAGTTCAGACAGTGCTACCACATAGCTTAGATAGAGTGTGGGAGTTTGGATAGTCGATTGTGCATCATCGTGAGAGTAGTTGCCCCTTGGCAGTCTGGACCAGACTGGGCAAGCCAATCGTACTTATAGGATTATCAGTTTGACTTAGTATGGTGGGCTAGCCATTGCTAGGTCCCGCCTATGGGCTGCACAACCCAGTCATGTAGGGGTAATACATGACATCATGTTGGCCTTACAAGGCTTAACCTCTTGTTTGGATGATAACAAATGAAGAAAAGGTTTGATGATATTGTGTGTTCAAGTAATTATGTTTTTCAGGAATTTTAAAAGTATGAGAAATATCTTGAAGAGATCAAAAAGGGAAGCTCAAAGCATCTGAAGATGAAATGAACTCAAAGCTTCAAGAGAGTCATGAACTTTCAAAGAACAAGAAATGTTTATTTTGTTAGGAAATCTTCATGTAAGTATTTCAAAGTTAAAAATGTCATTGTAAATGAAATGAAGCTCATTAGGGGATAAATATGGACTTAAAGTTTTTATTTTAATATCCCAAGAAAATGTTTTTCAAGAACAAGAAAGCAAAGAAACCAAAAGTCTTTGAAAAAGAAAGAATAAAAGTAGTTGTGTACTGCCCGGGTGACCGAAGTTAAAACCTCAAGCAATCGAAGATTTTTGCTGAAGAAAATTAAGCAAGTAGTGTACCTTCAGGCGTCTGACCCTGTGTCTTCAGGCTCCTGAACGTACCTCAGGCTACTGAGATTGGACTTCAGGCAACCGTAGTACGGCAACGGGCGGATTTTTTAATCTTCTCATATTTTAAAATATAGTCGTTTGAGCTCCGAACTTTCTAAAAACTTGGGAAACTTTCTAAGGAAACTTTTGCAACATGGAAACAAGTTTGAAAGCCTATAAATACATGGTTTTACAAATCAAAATAATACCAAGCAATTGAAAATTCCTTCAAGATATCTTTCACTCAAAGCTCTTGCTATTTTGTTTCTAAAGTTCTGAATTGCTGCGAAATTTCTGATAAATATCTGAGCTTTTACAACTTCTCTAAAGCATTCAATTTAAGTTCTTGATCCTCATCAAAGAGAAGTAATCCGGTGATATTCACATAGAGCTTCTTACTTCATTCTTTTGATATTTTGATTTTGGAGTATATTAGTTTCTAATGTGTACTAATCAGCTCTTTGTGTGAGCATTATTTGTACGCATCTATTTGAATTATTTCTTATAGATTGACGATTCCAAGGGTTGTTTGGATCATTGGCTAAGCAAGGGGATATTGCTTAGAGAGGCGGGCTCTAGCCTATGTAAGGAGTGACCGAACGGGGGGATATCATTTTGAGAATGCGGGCTCTAGCCTTAACCAAGGAGTGTTGTAAAGGTTTGTTCCACCCGTGAACGGGACAAGTTTAGTAATCCTTTGGTGGTTTGCCAAAGGCGAGGACGTAGGCTAGGTATAAGCCGAACCTCGTAAAAATCCCCTTCTCACTCTCTCTTTCCCTTACTCTTTATTTTCAGCATATTTAAATTGCGTGGATGGTTTAATTGATAATCATATATACTACTTAATCTAGAAATCAAGTAAACTTGAAGTCTAATTTGATTTGGGTTACGGAAACCGAAAGGAAGTATGTTGGTTATACCATATCTTGTGGATACCATATGGGAGTACGTTACTTGATTAACAGTCTAAGGATAAATTAACTGAGAGTTTAGTTGAGTTCTAAATATTAAGAAGAATGTAGATATTGTGTTGATTGAATGTTATATTGCACATCATAATGAAGAAGTAAAACCATATATACAGGGCTTACAATTTCATATCCAGGACTGACAACAAAAGATATATTGTGATTAAATGATATAAAGTTTGAGATTGATTGGATAGTGTTTGTATTCCAAGAGTGCTAAATCTTGAATGATTTCATTAATCTAATAATGCTGCAGTGAACTTATATTTGATAAATAAATTGTGGTTGTGTTGATGTGGAGATTGTGATTAATTGTTTGATTGTTTCTACTTTCAAAGTGTGGTTGAAGATTGAATATTTGATTGTGTTTAATTAATTGGTTGTTTAATTGTGTTATTAATTGAATAAAAGAACTAAGTTCTTGATTGATTAAAGAATTAAACAAACAAGTCAAGAATTGGTAAAAGAAGTTTAAGGTAACTTAAAAGGAATTTTTAGAATCCAATTCACCCCCCCTCTTGGGAAGCTATTCCTAATTTCACATCAGGTAGCTATCCATTTAGGGTGTGATTTCAGTATTATACAAATATGGCAAATGATTTTTATGTATATAGATATTTAGTATGTCATAGTATGTTACATGAAATATGATTTATTCAGATTTATGCATAATAGTTTTATCAGATTTATTAAATGCAGTTGAATTATGTATATGTTTTCCTTATTTAACATATATAATATATCATGTAGAGTATATATTTATATTACAATGATACTCACGTTGTCACACAATGATATTAGTTTATATCCCTTACTAAGAGGTGTCTCACCCCAACATTATAAACATTTCAGGAAATCCAAATAAAAGAGTGAACCGAGTTCCGAGGTAGTGGAGGTTGTTTTATACTGCTCTGTCTAAAGGGGAAGTTGTGAGGTTGTGTTCAGGATGGATTTTTAGGGTTATGACCCTAGGTTATTAATGGTTCTTTTTGGGGATGAATTTATGTGTATTTATGGACTTAGTAGAACTCTGGTGTTGTATATATATATGGTTGTGTAAATTATAGTTTCTGCTGCATAGACGATATGTATGTATAGATAGATATATCCCTAGTACTTATGGGTTCGGGTTGACTTTGACTTTGTTAGTATGTTATGGTATTAGAGTTATTATGATAATTATTATGTGGAAAAAAAATATGGCAGAAATTTCAAGTCGTTATAGTCAAGCTTTTCCACTTTTCTGCAATTTAAACCTTATGATCTTTAATCTTTCTTCACTTAGCTTTCTCCTTATGATTCTTTATCAACTTCTTCGTAATGAGCGGTTCTCACCTTCTCAGTTATTTGTGTTACCCTTCTGAAGTTCATTATTTATAGGCCTAGTAAAACCATTCCATCAATCAAATTTAAGCTTAATTACTCAATCTACTTTGCATTAAAGTCAAATTTTTTTTTTTTGATTACATAGGAATTCCAATTACCAACAAGCCCTTTGGATCCCCTGGTGCGGCACCAAACCCACATGTTAATTTGTAATCCCACATGTCTAATTTCTTTTTTCTTTTTTTTCCTTTTGTGCTTGCAGGTTCAAAGATGCCGACCCATTGGATTTTTTCTTTTTTTTATTTGTTTTTAATTTTTAATGTATCCATTTTTTTTTCATTTTCCCTGAGTTCATATATATATATATATATATATATATATATAATTTTTTCTTCATTACAAACATTAAAAACAATTTTATTTTTTATAATTTTGTTTTTCCCATCACATCTAAATTTGGTAAACATTGAGAAAATTAAGAAAAGAACAATACTAAAAAGTTTGTCCCTTATTCATATTTGGTTACTAAAAAAAACAAATATAGGATGCAATAAATCAATAAACAAAATTTAAATTTTTCACTAAACTTTAATAATAACAATAATAATAAAATCAAGTCTTAAGTTTCTTTAGGTGTCATCAATCATATGAATATTTTTTCGTCAATTTATGCAATTATGAATAATTTCTTTCGATAGATTTAGGATTATTAAATTCTTATTATCTTATTTCAAGTTATTTTAGGTATGTTACACTGCAAAAGTGAGTTCTGCCTAACTTCAAAGATGAAATATTTAATCCCAGAAAGCCTTTTTAAATTTTAAAAGCAAAATAATGAGTTTCAAAAAGGAACTATTTCTGTCTTGCTGACCAGTATGACATGAGATGCGGATGTCACAGGGGATAACAATTAACGACCATTAAAAAAGGGGGGAAGAAAACAAAAAAAGAAAAAAGAAAAAAGAAAAAGAAAAGAAAGGGAAATAACAGAACAGAATCGGAAGTTCTACAACCGTCACCAAATGGGTTGACTGATGCACGGTTCCGGACAAAAGCCGTAGACCCGCCCGTTCACACCCGGATCTCACTCTCGCCCCGTACGGACCTAACCCACCGGCAATTGGGTCGGAGGGGGACACCATCTGGCCCACCCATCTTCTCTCGTCCTTTTCTCTATAATTCTACTCATCAAGCGGCTCACACCCAACACAATATTCTTCGCAATCCAGATCTAACCCACTCTGTCCGGCGCCCTCCTGCTCCGCAAATCTTCATTACCCACTAAACAAATAAATTAAACTAAATGTTGTTAATAAAAAAATTACTTTCAAGTATGAATTTAGGGATTTAAATTTAAGTTTGTGTAGATTTGATCAAATGTTAATATAATTTTTTATTAATTCAAAAATGTTATGTTCTCAAATGGAGAGTTATTGTTTTTATGTAAAGAACATTTATATTTTTAACTCTATATTTGGATTCATAAATTTTAAAAATTAGATTTAAATAAAATTTTAATTAAATCAACTTACCATTTATTTACGAATAATTTTTTTTTAATTAATTTGTTAAACATAAAATAAATATTATTCAAATATTTAGATTTGTATAAGTATGCCTTCGAAATCCGCAAGCTTAATTATTAGAGACGAATTTTTTTGAAATATTTTAAAGTAAAAAAAGATTTTTAAAAACGAAAATAAAAATAGAAGTCCCACGACATTGATAAAAAGGATCCTAATACTATTGATTATTGAGTAATAATAATAATAAAAATAATAGTAATAATAATAATAATAATAAAGTATTAAGTTGTATCCCACGACATTAACATTACCGCAATTTTAAATTAGTGGTGTGCATGGCTAAGTCGGTGCGTCAGGGAGTGGTGCCAGCTGTACTATCAACTGCCCAACTGCTTCTCGCTAGAGCTACGCTCGCAGGACCCCTCTACGCTCCAAGCCCCATCAATTTTGCCACGTGGGCGGCTACGATATCATCATGACCTCCCTGACCCCACTTCCCCACCACTCTGTCTCCAGGCGCGTCACTCTCACTGCCCGGCCTCTCCAGTCCAGTGTCGCCGGGCTCACGCGCGGCGGCACGAGTGGGAGAAGCGGGGGTGGGCATAAAGTCAAGGGTGTTCAAACTCGAATCACGTGAGATTCGTCCAGGCTGGGAGTGGGGCCGGCTTACGTGGAGGGCGTTGAAGTCATCTTGGAAGGACCGGGGGAGTGGAGTTGGGCTAGGGGCGCTTGATCTGGGCCGTTGATAAGGTAGACTAGGGGGCGGGAGATGTGGATTTGGACTTACAGCTGTAAGTCTGCAAAGTAGTCAAAAAGAGTAGGGCCCACTTGACGTTTTAAAAACGTTTTTATTGTAAGGCGTTAATTGTTAAACAGCTCTGCCATTACTGTCATGTTTTAAACGCTCCCCCCCCCCTCCCCAAAACAAAAATCTCCCTCCAAAAAAAAAAAATAAGAAAAAAAAAAACAGAAAATACAGACTTTATCGTTTATACCGGATAATTATTTTCATTCATTATATATATATATATATATATATATATTGGCATGTCTCTGTGAAATTCATTATTGCCCTTGCCTAATTTGTTATCTGGCAAAATTTACCTACCCCCTCCTTTTTTAAAATAAAAACATAATGGAATCATATAATTAATTTGGAGGGCTTAATTTTGACTTGTAACAAAAATGGTCAACTTTGACAGTTAATTTAATTTCCAGGAGTAGTGAATATTTTAGGGGGGGCATTCAATTATACAAAAATGGGTACTCCCATAATGCATAAATTTGGGACGTGAAATACATATACACTGGAGTATTTACTGTGTGAAGATTCTTTAATTATTCTATCTGCTGGTCTAGATTACTAGTTATCACACCAAAACCCCCAAGTTGCAATTAATATTCATTCATTCTGTCCCCCATTATTTAATTAATTGCACACATATTATAGGAACTCCCCTTTTATTTATTTATTTGTTCATCTGAGCATGGTAAATAATTAATTACCCTCCTTAACTTCCTACTCCGGCCTCAAGACAAAGGATGCGACTGTACAGGCTGTATGCTAGAGTAGAAGAGGGCAGAATGGTCATTAGCCCGGAAATCGACAACACTGTCTCACTGGCGACAATTTTGCTCACTGAAACGAGAAAATAAATATCCGGCAAACGGGGTGCGCACCTACACCTCCAGTTCCGGTTAGAACCCCCCACTCACTTTGCAGAAGGGTGTTTCCAGGAAGAACCCTGCGCTTTCCTTTTTTAAAATTAAATTAAAAAAATAAAAATTTAAAGTCACCGAAGTGCATGAATCTCTCTCTCTCTCTCTCTCTCTCTCTCTCTACGTATATAATCTCAAACGCTTCCCTTCTCTCTCCCAAACGCTTAATTCCTATATATACACAGACGCTCACTATAAATATAGACCAAACCTTCTGACGTTTCATGTTGAACAGCTCCGCCGGTTTCCCGACTCTTCCGAGCATGGAAGCATTCCATACGTGCTCCTCCTCGACGTCTTCTTCCGATTCTTCTTCGTCGGAGTCGTCGTTGGCCGGCGGCGACGGCAGCGGGAAGAGGGTCAGGCCGAGCGACAAGCCGGAGAAGATCAAAGGCCCGTGGAGCGCGGAGGAAGACAAGGTGCTGACCCGCCTGGTGGAGCGCTACGGCCCCCGCAACTGGTCCCTCATCAGCCGCTACATCGCCGGTCGCTCCGGAAAGTCCTGCCGCCTCCGCTGGTGCAACCAGCTCAGCCCCGCCGTGGAGCACCGCCCCTTCTCCGCCGCCGAGGATGAGACCATCCTCGCCGCCCACGCCCGCTACGGCAACCGGTGGGCCACCATCGCCCGCCTCCTCCCCGGCCGCACAGATAATGCCGTCAAGAACCACTGGAACTCCACTCTCAAGCGCCGCCTCCGGGCTCGCCGCTCGCCGCCCGTAGCCGCCGCCGACGACGACGGTGTGATGGCGATGATGACGGGTAGGAGTAATCCAATTGATCATACTGTCCGAGGACCTGTCTCGGTTAACGTTCCCCACTCTTCCATGCCGGCGGAACCCGACCCAGAGACGACACTGTCGCTGGCACCGCCGGGGGCGGTGAGCGCGACGACGGGGCGGCGGTCGGAGAGCTTGCCGGCGGGTTTCTGGGATGCGATGAGGGATGTAATTGCGAGGGAGGTGAGGCAGTATGTGACGTCCACGCTCTCGGAGCCCTCTGGCGGGTTTCACTAGTATGGGTTCGGGTCCTGGTTCGGGTTTCGTTTTCTTAAATTTTTTTTTTAAAATTTGTTTGGAAAAAATATATATATCTATATATATATATATAAAGTCTGAAGGGTAAATCAATTAATATGTCTAAAATTATGGATGCCTGAGTCTTGAAAAGCTATTTTCTTTTTAGAATTATGATTGCAGCCAGATGGGTTTGTTTGGTAGATCCGAAAATCTTATCCAAAGGCGGACTGACTGTGGCATCCGTGCGGCCAGCTGGTTAATTTTCCGAAAAAGGGAGGGTTTCTGAGCAAAAAAAGAAAAAGTTGAAAAAGATTTCTTTCTTTATTACCATTATAATTCCTTGGTTTTTGCATTCTTACCCCTGAAGAAACGGCAGTGTGATTACCTTAAAATTAAGGGAAAAAATTAGATTGTAAAACCTAAATTACTAAGTCTATATAGAAGAATCATTGGAAAGTGAAAGTGATAAAACAGTTAATATTTTGGCGGGGAAAATAATGAAGCAATGGATCTCTCTCTTCTTGAAGTTTTCACTTTCACTTAATAATATATTTATATTTATGGGAGAGTTCCAACTCTCGAGTTGGGGGAGAGTGCATGATTACCACACATTGATGTGGGAGACAGACAGAATATATACTTAAATTTTTAGGTCATATTAAAATTTACATGGCAGGTCAAGTTGAAGAGAGTATGATTACTGCATTAACCTATGCTTTAGTAAAGATTAATTAGTTTAGTAGGCAATAGGCATATAGGCCCCTAATCTTAAGCCTCTCTATGTGTTAAGGTGGCTCTCTTTCTTGAAAAAGCAGTGTTTGTGCAATGATATATGCCCTTTTCCACTAATTTAAAAATAAAATTTAGGGTTTGAATTTGAATTTTTATTAATTTGATTGAGTTGGAAATGTTAGCATTGAGAGAGTTTATGGGTAGGATTAATACACATGAGTGAGCATCAACTTGATTTAAAAGCTTAAGTCTATTGGGACTTAAGCCCAATCACTTATATAAGCACCTATCATCCACTCAATTTTTTTAATATGAGACAAACTCACAACTGAAATTCTCAACAATATGTGCGACAATTATGGTGAATAGTACGGGGAAAAAAAAAAATAGAGCATAGGCAAAAAAAGAAGGAAATGAAAATTTGAACAAATCTATTTTCATGTTTGGTTAATTGTCAAAGGAAAGTGAAAAAGAAAATACTAAATTTATAAACAAAATTTTAGTTTTACATATTATTACCGCCTCTTTGCAACTTGGAAAAATTTGAGAGAGAAGAGAAAAATAAGAAAGATTCTACTTTTTCATGTTTGAGTTGTTAAGGAAAGTGAGAAAGAAAATAAAAGAAATATGTCAAATTAATGAACAAAAGTTTAATTTTACACATCCTTAGTTTTTTTTAAAAAGTTTTAATCATATTAGATTTTTTTATTTATTTTAAATGGTATTTGATTTAAAGAAAAAATATAGTGAAAAATGAATTTTCCTTCTTATTTTCTTTTTCTTTTCCTACCTTATCTTTTTCAAAATTTGAATTCGAAACTTAATATTTGCTCAAGATAGTACCAACTGTAAAACTTTTTCTTATTGTTTCTCACCTCTTTTTTTTTGTTACATAAACAGTTAAAAATTTTAAAAATAAGGTGGCATTTTTATAATTATTTTCAAAAATTAAAATAAATCATAAATAAAATTTTCACAATTAAACAGTGCGACTAAGTAAGCAACTCTTCCCTAAACAACTGCACTTGAACCCCTCCCTTTGTCCTCAATAGTTAATATGTTGAATTCCAAACTATGAGAAAAATAGTTGGTATCAGTTAAGCATCACGTCAAAGCCGTAATTAGTATCATCTAATAAAGCTGTTATGTACAATTGATTACTTGCACGACAAAAATGTACATATTTAATTAAGTGGAAACACACACACACACACACACACACACACACGCACGCACACACACACACACGTATGCATAGTTGGCGTTATTGTACTGTCCTAAAAGTATCTAATTAATTACGCGATCTTGAGATTATTAAAGAAAAATGACAAAATATAATTAACAATAAAACACAAACAAAAACAATAAATTGAGTTCAATTAAGTTTGAATAATGAGTTGGAGAGATAGCAAACCGTACTCGACCGAAAATATTTTCTATGCTATATTTATATTCATATTAATCATATTTATCATTATTGAATGACGTAAAAAGTTATTTATTGATAATAGATTAATTTACTTTAATCCATATGCCCAATTATGCTTATACGTGTATCAATTAAAAATATTTCATGAGCCAAGCCCTAATTTTACAAATCATAATTTTTCTAAGTAAAATTATTAACAATTGGATTGACTTAAGTGGTAAGGGCGACTTGTGACTTTGGTGATCTCAAGGTCACGGATTTGATTTCCCTTTAAGATTTTATCTCGATGAATTATCAGAGGTACATCAATAGAAGAGCGACTTTTACTCCCGAATTTGGTGTTACACTATAGTGTCCAAAGTGATGCGATAGTAGCTGAAATCATCGAGCTATAAAAAAAAAAAAAAAATTCTTAACAACTCTCATCTACACCCTTGTACATACTACATTATTAAACTTCCCTTTTAAGCATGTAATGAGTAAATACTTAAAAGTACAAGCACACTTAATGCTTAAGTCATGTACATAATAGAAGAGTAAACTTGATGAATTAAATGCGATGTTTAGCACAAATTAAACCCTTGTAACAAAAAAGGAAAATACCTAAAAGCATACAATGATACTATATATGCACCCAAAAAACCTTAATAAACATGGTATGAGATTAATTGTCCATTAATGAATGAATTAATGTTAATACATAGGTGCATGCACCCCATGCAATTTCGCTCAAGGGAACGATTAGTTAAATCGGCAAACCACACAAACAATGTTAAAGTGCAATAATCCAACACGTACATATCATTACACACTTACCTTAAAAACCAAAAAAAAAAAAAAAGCACCAGCCGTTATCTCTAGAGGTGCTCAAATAAGATACAGAATCGAGGGTGGACTGTACTATCTATGTGGGTCCCACACTTACCTATGCATCTTATCGATAGGAATGAGAAAATGGGTTAATTAGTCGGGCATAAATGGATGGAGCTTAAATGAGTTGGCACAAATGAATGACTAAATCACAAACCCAAATCCACCCAAACTAATAAATGAGTTATAAGTTGGCACTCATTAAGCACCCATTAAAAAAATATATAATACATTTATTTTAAATTTTCACCAAACACAAGTTAATTTTTTTTTCATTTAAAAAAACAACACTCAGTTATTATTTTTCCATTAATATCTTAACATTGTAAGTTAACAATACTTATTTATTATTTAATTTATTTTTTTCTTTAAATATTTTTTTTAAAAGTGATTTGAAATTTTAAGAAATAACACTTACAACTTATTTGTCATTTTTTTTCCTAAATATTTTAAAAAATACAGTTATATAACTTATATTTCCTTCTATTTTTAAAAATATATAGTACATTATATATATATATAAAACTAAATAGGTGATTTAATAGGTATTGGACTCAAATCCAAGTGACCTATTTCTTAATTGGGTTAAGTTCAAGTTAACCTATTTATAAACTAGTCATTCCCACCTCTTGAATTCAAATTCATTTGGAAAGATAATAAATCATCTCTCCGATTTAAAAAAAAAAAAAATACTAATTTTCGTGTTCTTTTAGAAGGCATGGAATTAGCGACGGCGTTACAAAACGAAAACGTACGTAGATCGTATACGTAAGCGTGGGGACGGGGGAGCATTTTGGTTTTTCGGTTGGGCGGGGAAGCGGCACCGGGCTGTGGGTACGCCGACATCGGATTTTTTCTTGTCGTGCTCTCTCGTTTTAGATTTTAGTTTATGCGCGCATGTTTTCAGAATAGAAAAAAATTGTGCGTGCAATGCATGCGGTGCATGGCGGCTGACGCGTGTTTTAAACGTGTCTCAATTGTAAGCTTGTTGTGGGCCGGGCCGGGCCGGGCCGGGCCTGTCTGGTCTCCGAAGAACTTAGACGAGTGATTGTCATTTAACCTTTTTTTCAACCGGAGGTGGTTGGTGATGTTAATGACTTTATCTTTCCTAATGGGGCTTACTGGGCTTGGGGCCAAGGGCCCAGTTTCAGGCCCATCTATCTACTTAGGCTTCTCCAACTCCAATGACCTATTATTTTTTATATTCATATTCAATGTCAGATTGTGACGCAACATAACATATCAAATTTAATAAAATATAATTTAAATATTTTATGGGAATTATTTTTAAAAAAAATTAATTAAATAGTAAATTTAATCATATTATCTACTGGGTTTGGGCTTCCATTCATTCAAACTTCCTACATTTGGATGCCCGTGCTTATAATAATAATGATGATGGTGATGATGGTTGCTTAATCATCAATTGTAAATGTCATGTGTAACTTGAAAAATATCGGGGAAAAAAAAAAATAAAGAGTGATGGAATAGCTATCATGTTCGGTTATCAAAAAAGTTTAAAAAATAAAAATATATCAAAGTTATGAATAAAAATTTAATCTTATATATCAGCAATATTTATTTATTTTTATTTTTTAATCACACTAGAACAAATTTTATTTTTAGTAGTTTTAATTTAATATAGAGAAAATGTAACAAAATAAATTTTTTTTATAAATTTTTTCAAATAAATTTGGTTTTAACAAAATAGGGGGGAATTTTCTAATTGTAAAACTGATAATTTTCAGCAATATTGTAGGGGCTTGTTTTAGCTTGGAAAATATTTCACTAATTGCAGGCACGTGCAGTGAATGTGTTGTGCCACATTTTCAACTAAATAGTATGATGATATCAACTTAGACATGTCATTATTGTAGTGAATGGTGCGTGAGGGAGGGATTATCAAATAGATTCATAAAATTTATTTATCTAGACTTAGATCTCATGTAATTAATAATTGGTTGAGTGGGTCCATTTAATTCCAAGAAAATTTGTCACATTAGCCTACTTGCCTAAGGAATTCTTTTATCACTCAAGTGAGGACTTTATTGTCCATGCCGGGAAATATGTGACTTTTGTTTCTGACTTCTACTGTATGGGTGGTCACGAGTTCGTATGAAAAATATATAGGATAATGTGTGTTAATTTTCTTAGTTACGTAGAAATTTGTTTATGTGCTAATTTTTTTGCCATCTCAAAATTTTAAAATAAGCTTTTGAAAGGAGGACATTTTTGAAGGATATAAGAAACAATACAAATAAAAAAAAAAAAAAACCTCTTTGTTGTGCAAAGTATATACCAATGCGCAACGGAAACACAAATTGAATCAGAACGTACAATGCAACGATCAATGATGAAAAATACGAAACCAATCAATCACAAATAGAATAAAGGAAAGTAATAAAAATATACGACACAATAATTTATGTGGTTCGACAATGTGGCTATGTCCACGGGAGCAAGCGACTGATTTTCCATTTTCAAAATATCAACAAGGGTTACAGAATATTATTTTTATACTAACCCTATACGTACAAAACACGTAGAGTGCATCTAAAGTATCCTTGTAGCAATCCCTAGAGGAAAATCCTCTAAATCCCCAATCTCCTAATCTTTCCGATTCAAATCCTGTAATCAGCGCCGAACAATACCATTGACGGTTTCCTTCTAAGACCAAACTATCAACGGTTTCTTCTTGCAGCTCAGTTGCCTTGTTCTTGCTTCACCATGCTTTCCCCTGAGTATCTATTCTACTTAATAAGAACCATATACTCCAACAATCTTCACCTTGGCGAATATTCACCCCTTAGGAGAAATACGAAAGCATAACCCATAGTTCCACCTAGGACTATAGATTGGGACGCCTTTCATCTAGCACCTGGAGACGTTAATCAACTAGAAGCAATGCTTGAACTTGTCTTTTGTAACAAATATCGTCAACATATCTGCTGCATTCTCAGACGTGTGAACTTTCTTAAGTAGTAGTTCACCAGAAGCAACCTAGTCCCTGATCCTGTAAAATCACACATCTATGTGTTTTGTCCTCATATGATACACCTGGTTCTTCACTCAATAGATGACACTCTGACTATCACACTGTAGCCAAACTCCACCTTACTGGATACTCAACTCCTTGACCAATCATGTAAGCCTCAACTACTGTCATGTATTCTAATTCATTGGTAGATAAAGCAATGAGTGACCACACCACAGACCTCTAACAAATAGGTCCTGCCACAAGGGTGAATACATACCCTGTGGTAGCCCTCCTGTCATCCAAGTCCTTTGCATAGTCTGCATCCACATAACCTACCACTAATGGATCACCCTATTGTCTACTAAATAAAATGTCATATCCGGTTGTACCCTTCAAGTATTTGAGAATCCACTTGACTGCATTCCAATGCTATTGACCCGGATCTGAAAAGAACTTGCTCACCACGTTGATAGCTTATGCCAAGTCCGGTCTTGTACATACCATGACATACATCAGACACCCCACTACAATAGCATAGGGTACCTTTGACATGTCATGAACGTTATCGTCTATCTTTGGGCACTGGGTGGTGGACAACCTAAAATGATTTGCTAACGGTGTACTCACTGGTTTAGCATTAGCCATGCTAAACCTCGCCAACACCTTCTCCACATAACTGCCCTGAGATAACCAAAATCTCCTTACAACTCTATCCCTATGAATCTTCATCCCAAGAATCTTCTTGACTGCACTCAAATATTTTATGTCAAACTCTTTACTCAATAGAGTTTTCAATTGATTTACCTTAGTCATATTCCTCATAACAATCAGTCATATTCCTCATAACAATTAGCATGTCATCGACATAAAGTAACAAAAATATGAGTGAACCATCCTTAAGACTCCTCATGTAGACGCAACAATCGTACTCACACCTCCTGTAGCCAAACCGGATCATGTAAGAGTCAAACCGTTTGTACCACTGCCTCGGAGATTGCTATAGCCTGTAAAGTGACTTCCTCAGTTTACAAACCAAGTGCTCCTGTCCAGGTTGGCAAAACCGTTCTAGCAGTGATATGTAAATCAGCCCTTTTAAATCACCATAGAGAAACGTTGTCTTTACGTCCATCTGCTCGAAATGCATGTCATAATGCACCACCAACCCCAATACTACCCTGATGGAAGTGTGTCTGACCACAAGGAAGAAGATTTCATCATAATCAACTCCTTTCCTCTGTGAGTATCCCTTTGCTACTAACCGAGCCTTGAACCTCTCTCTCTATTTTTCTAAAGCTGCTTCTTTCTTCCTGCACACTCACTTGCATTTATCACCCTCTTGTTGTGAAATATGGCTCACATTCTAAAGGAAAGCATGAAAGAAATCAGCAGTGCAGTAGGGGAACCGTCGACGGTTTGACAGCAAATTTCAGGCAATTTACATACTATTTGAAACCGTCGACGATTTGGTTCGGACACCCAATGCAGATTTTAAATTTTGTATTAAGTGAAGTTGGTTTGGTTGGGTTTTGGAGGGAAAACCTCCAAAAACTCTCTCTCTCTCTCTCTCTCTCTCTCTATATATATATATATATATATATTATATCTTATGTATATAGGGTGTTGGTTGATGTTGATAGTGAGAATTGATAAAGTTCATATATTGTTCTTGTAATTTGGACAAGGAGATAGTGAATTTTTTCCGTTTGCGCCTGTGGATGTAGGCATTGCCGAACCACATAATTCCTAGTGTCATTATCATTGTTATTGCTTTCATTTACTTGCTGTGGTTGTGGAATTGTTTTATATTTGCCATTTAGATTGCTGCATTGTGCATTTGGTCTTTTACACATTGATATTCACCTGTGCATATTTGGGATTTTACACAACAAATTGCTATCGGAACATTATTGTAATGGCCTCTGGAACTTCATTTGCGAAATTTGGCGTTGCCAAGTTTGATGGAACCAGGAATTTTGGTTTGTGGCAGAGAAGGGTGAAAGATCTTTTAGTGCCACAAGGCATGGTGAAGGCCTTACACATAATTTAACTAGAAAGTATGGATGAAGCGACTTGGAATGAATTGGGGGGCAATGTCAGTATCAACCATTCGACTTTGTTTGGCTGATGACGTGTTGTATCACGTCATGGATAAGGATTCTCAGGCATCAGTTTGGCAAAAACTGGAAAGCTGATATATGTCTAAGGGTCCAAAAAAATCTACAATTGTAGTGGAAGAAGACTCCTAGATATCGAATGTTGTTATCATATGATAAAAAATATAAAATGGTTCAACACCTATAGGTCAGTTAATACTGGTTGTGTTTTGATGGGAAATTATATTTCATGCAAAAAATTTGGTATTGGAAATGTCAAAATCAAAATATATGACGGTGTTGTGAGAACCATATGTGATGTAAGGTATGTACTGGGTCTAAGGAAGAATGTTATTTCATTGGGTACTTTAGACTGTAACAGACATAGTTATAAATATGAAAGTGGAGAAATGAAAGTATGTGAAGATGACTCGATAGTGATGAAAGAAGAAAAGATAGTAGGAAATATCTATGAAATTCAAGGTAATATGGTTGTAGGTGGAGCTGCAGCTGTAGAATCTGAGTCAGATGTTTTTTGGCATATGCAGTTAGGGTGTATGGGCGACTACATGTATTTAGATGTTTGGGGACCGGTGATGATAGCATTACAGGGCGTACATGCTTTTCGTGGGTGTATCACAAAAGGTTTTGGTTTATCTCATATGGAACAAGGCTGATATTGATATGTTACTAGGTTAAACTTGTGGTTGAGGTGGAGTACCAGACCGGGAGAGAAATCCTCAGGTTAGTCATTCGGACTGAGTAAGCTTGTTTCGTTCAAGAAGTTTTGTAAGTAGGCAGGTTATATGCAAGGCTTGCAGGGTACTTCTTGGTGAAGTCAGTGAGTATGACGTGTTTCTCATGTGATCGAACACCAAAGGTATTACTAGATGAGAGAGTTGCAGGTGAATTGTGAGCAGATTCTGCGGTAGACTACTCAGGTATGAGTGGATGCCCACTGGTGCACTATTTTAGTGATGAAGGATCTAGGTTTGGTGTTATGTCCGTACAGTACATCTTTCTGGGGTATGAGAAAGGTGGGTGCAAGTTGGGTGATCCTGTGGCAAAAAAAGGGGTGATCAAGGACATGAATTTTGGTGGGAAAGCCATGGGGCATCGTACTGGGGTAAAGGAAGAGAAACAAATGCCAGAAAACTACAATAGCAGTAAACATGTAATTCAGGTGGAGTTAGACAATTAGGGCAGAAATGTAAGGAGTTCTATCTCGGGTCAACATTATCACAGTTTAAATGGGCATGTGATGCAGATGGACAACAAACTCAGGGCAGAGATGACATTGTTGGTGAGGCTTGCAATGTATAAGAGGGTGATAAGATGCAGCAAGGTGATGTATCTGTTGTGTGTGAATGACATGTTATTGGCTAAGAAGGCTTTGATTGAGGCTGATCAGTTGGGAACTCTATTGAAAGGTTTTAACATGAATATGTTGGGTACGACCAAGAAGGTTTTTAGTTTGAAGATTCGCAATAAACAAGGTTGTAGAGAGATTGGTGTTATCTCAAGGTGGCTTTATCGACGGAATCGTAAGAAGACTTTGTTTGCCGTCTCATGGGGGTTCTATGGAGAATTGATATGAAATTTCTACTGCTCGGTACCCAAGGATGGGTTGTGATGTTTGAGATATGTCAAAGGTCTCTTGTGATGATGTAATGGGGTGTTTCGACAGGCAACTGAATGGACCGTCAATTGTGAGATCTATTGATGACTATGTAGGGGACTTTGGCGATATAAGGCTTACAGCAGATTTTGTATTTACTATTGTGGGAAGGTCTTATTGGAAGCCTAGGCGGTAGTCTCAGATTATTGCATCTACAACAGTATCGAGGTTGATGGTAGAAGCCGAAGCTATCATTGGCAAGTTCAGGTAGGGTTGCTTGGACTTGGTGTTTGTCTCCAGTTACTAGACAGGAGACAGTCTCAACCTAACATCCCAAGTTCGAGATGGAGCAGCAGGTTCATGTTTTCGGTTTCTCTTAAGAGGAGTATGTTCGCCAAGGTGGTGATTTTTGTGAAATATGACTCACATTCTAAAGGAAAGCATGAAGGAAATCATCAGTGCAGTAGGGGAACTGTATACGGTTTGGCTGCATATTTTAGGAAATTTACATACTGCCTAAAACCGTCGATGGTTTGGGTCGGGACACCCAGTGCATATTTCAAATTTTGAATTAAGGGATGTTGGTTTGGTTAGGGTTTGGAGGGAAAATATCCAAAAACTCTATATATATATGTTATATCTGATGTATATAGGGTGTTGGTTGATGTTGATAGTGAGAATTGAGAGAGTTCATATATTGTTCTTGTAATTTGGATAAGGAGATAGTGAATTCCTGTCATTTGTTCCTGTGGATGTAGGCATTGTCGAACCACGTAATTCCTCATGTCATTATCATTGTTATTGATTTCATTTACTTGCTGTGGTTCTAGAATTGTTCTGTATTCACCATTTAGATTGCTGCTTTGTATGTTTGATATTTTACACATTGATATTCCGCTATGCATATTTGGGGTTTTACACAACACCTCTTCCCCTTGGGAAGCTTCACCAACTCCCACGTTTGGTTCTTATGCAATTACTTCATCTCCTCCACCATAGTGCCCATCCATCTCCCTTTCTCTTAGTTGTGCACGACCTTCTAAAATGTAGTAGGATCCCCGCTTCTAGTGATAAGTGCATAAGACACCAGATCATCAAAACCATACCTAGGCAATGGCCTGATAGTGCATTTGCGTTTATCTACGACTATACTGTGATGCTGCTGCTGATCACTCGAGCTAGAACTCCCTGCACCCTAACCATTGTCATCTCCACCTTGAGTCTCTAACTCCACCTGCACTACATGCTCATTGTTGCTGTAGTTTTCTGGCACCTATTTCTCTGAGTATGTTGCAGCATGGCTTTCTCATTGAAAACCAAGTCGCTACTGATCACCACTTTGTGTGCCTCTGGATCCGACAAATTGAACCCTTTCACCCCTTTTTGATATCCCAGAAATATGCAACATCTAGACTTTGCCTCAAGCTTTGATCTCTCATCACTAGGACACATGCACATAGGCTAGACACCTAAATACTCTCAAACCAGAGTAGTTTACCTCGCTTCCTATCCACACCTACTCTGCAACTTTCCTATCTTGTGATGCCCTTAATTGGTGATCGGTTAACCAAGAAACACACTATACTCACTGCCTTGGCTCATAAATTCTTAGCAATCTGATTATGCGCTTAAATTGGGTAATTAGGTGTTTTAACTCATGCATTAAGGCTTATCTTTTTAATTAAATGCTTAATTATTCTCAATATTTTAACATTGTGTTCTATTTATAATATTTGAGTTTTATTGAGTAATTTATGAATTTTTGGTATTTTTTTATTGCAGGGCAACTATTGGAAGTTAAAACTTACACTACTTCGTAATCTGGGCGTAACTTTCTCATCCGAACTTCGACCGAGGTGATTCAAAATGCAGTCGAAACCGAGAGAGTGCTCTAAAATTTTTGTGTTTTGAGCTTCAAGAGATTCAGGTTGTAGGAAGGTCAAAATCGAGCTTGAAGTTGCTGTACCTGCACAAGTAAGGAAGTATGTGGGCCTAATATATTACATGTGAGCCATGAAATAAAAGCAAATTAAATGAATGGGCTTAAGAAGGGTCACTTGGAGAGGAGTATAAAGGAGTAGCCGTGAATGTTTGTGAAGAAAAGCAAGCCCAAAAGCAAACAAAATAAAAAAAAATGGAGTGTGGGCGTCCTTGATGTGACCCGGCTATGCAACTTAAAAGCAAAAGGGCTTGTGTGTGTGTGTGAAGGGCAGCCTTGTGCGCTGGGCTTGAAGAAAGAAAAGGATGTAGCATAAGGGCAGCCGGGTATGTGGTTTTTCGAGGGCAAGAAAGGAAAAGGAAGGGTTAGCAAAAGAAGGAAAAAAGTCAAAAAGTGGGGCTAGACTTGAAAAGGAGGAGGGCTAGAGTATAGGGTTTTAGCTAGGGTTTGGAGGAGCTCCTTGGGGGGTCGTGTGCTGCTGCAAAGAGAATACACAGTAGTGTAGTTGCTGTGTGAGAGGTCCCCTATGGCCACTCCACTCTACTCATTCTCTCTCTCTCTCTCTCTCTCTCTCTCTCTCTCTCTTCATGTTTAGTTATTTTAAATGTTTATTTTAATGGATTGTGGGAAGAAGTTCATATATTTTAATGGTAGTTTTTAATACTTTATTAAAGTGCTTTAATTCTAAGTTTCTTTATTTTATTGTTTGAGTATGGTCATTAGATTAATTAATTGCTTATATTTTACTTTGTTATTTTTAATGCTTTCAAGGTTGAGTTAATTTGTTGTTTTAGTTTAGTATACATTTAGTCTAATGATTGGAATGATTTTAGGTTAAATTAATTAGTTCTTTAGTTTTAGTATACATCTAGTTTATTGTTCTTTTAAGTTGTTTTTTTTTTTCTATTTTATTATTGCAATGATTTATTGTGGAGTTCGTTTGACCCGAAAATTGCGGATTGCAAGCATTAGTGGCTAGGTTTTATAACTTGGGTTGTGGGTCAATGTCGATTGCTTTCCATGGTTTACTAGTTTTCCTATGATATTATTGTTAAACTTTTATTTGACTAAAACCAAAAATTGAAGGCATTGTTGATAAATCATTGGCTCTTATTTCTTGTTTTGTTGTTGACATTAGGCACATCAAAACCTTGATTTAATCTAGGATTTTCGTCAATAAATTTTTACATGAAATTCGGTTGATGCTTAATGAGAGTAATTATTTTCTTCCGTTTGGATGTGGCCAAATGAAATCAAATTCTTTATCAACTCCAAGTTGTGCCTAACATCACATATCGTCCTCACCACACCATCATACATTTTGATTATGATGCTCCCCATTCCGACAATTTTTCATGAAGCATCATTCCCCATATGAATATAACTAGAATTTACCAATTTGTATGTGGTGAACCAATCTTTGTTGGGCATCATATGATAAAAGCATGCCGAATCTAAGATCCAAGAATCCAAGATACCATTTGAATCGAATGAGACCGAAAGCATATCACCATCACCGCTCCCCGAGTCTTCTTCTTCCACTAAATTTGCCAAGTTTGATGAACCTTCTTTATTTTATGCATTCCCCTTCTTCCTTTTTGGATAATCCGATTTTATGTGCACCTTTTTCATGCACTTAAAATACCATATGCCCTTCCTTTTCCTCGAATTGGACCGAGCCTTATTGTTACTTGGTCCACCCCAGAACTTGCTTGTCCTATGATCTTGATTTCCTTTCACTATAAGCCCTTCACCTTGAGAATTATCATCGCTAGCCTTCTTTCTCTTATGAAAACCCAACAAGGCACTCGTGATATCCTCCAACTCCAGAGTTTCCTTTCCCCATATCAGAGTCATAACTAGATTCTCATACGTAGGATATGTAGGTAGGGAATTCAGCAGTATCAACGCCTTGTCTTCGTCCTCAAACTTCACATCAACCTGCTTCACATCACTAATGATCTGATTGAATACGTTGATGTGTTGATTCAGATTTGAACCCTCTGCCATCTTAAGCCCATATATATTTTTGCTTAAGATACAATTTGCTCATCAATGACTTGGACATATACTGGTTCTCCAATTTCAGCCAAACTACCATCGACGATTCCTCATCCATGACGTGATACATCACATCATTAGCCAGACAAAGCGTGATAGTCGCCACAATCTTCACTTCAAACTCCTTCCAACTCATGTTGTTCATGCCTTCCCATTGCCTCCCATATAGTGTCTTCACCATACCTTGTTACACCAACAAGTCCTTCACCCTCTTTTTCCAAAGTCCTAAATTTCCTGATCCATCGAGCTTGACAATGTCACTTTGGAGAAGAAATCCCAGCCATTGCAACCTAGATTTGATACCAATTTTTTGTGCAAAGTATACACCAATGCGCAACGGAAACACAAATTGAATTGGAACGTACAATGCAGCAATCAACGATGAACAATACGAAACCAATCAATCAAAAAGAGAATAAATGAAAGCAATAAAAACACACGACACAAGAATTTACATGGTTCGGCAATGTGCCTACGTCCATGGGAGCAAGCGGCTGATTTCCATTATCAAAATATCAACAAGGGTTACAAAATATTGTTTTTGTACTAACCCTATGCATACAAAAGATTTAGAATGTATCTAAAGTATCCCTGTAGCAATCCCCAATCTATTGATATTTTTGATTCAAATCCCGTAATCAGCATCAAATAATAACGTCGACGGTTTCAGAAAACCGTCGACAATTTAATACTGAGAATGAATTATGTAGACTGAAACTGTCGATGGTTATCTCATGAGACCAAACCGTCAACCAAACTGTTGACAGTTTCTTCCTGCAGCTTAACTATCTTGTTCTTGCTTCACCATGCTTTTCCCCTGAGCATGTATTCTATTCAATATGAGCCACATACTCCAACACTCTTTTTTTGAAGTTGGGTAGCTTGTGTAAGTGTAATTTCTTTGTTGTTTCAGTTCTCTTGAAACTCGATTTGGTGTTAGTGGATTATGTATTATGCCTCGTCGTTTTTACCTTCGATTTTTTGAGGGTTTTTTCACATTAAATCTTGGTATCATTAATTGTTGTTCTTGATTGCTATTGTTGTAAGCTTGTTGGAGTTGCATTTTTGCTCATTTAAGAGTTGTAGGCTTATTTCTCCTACAACTTATTAGTCAATCATATAATTTTTACGTGTCTATATTTTTATATATGTTGCAAAAAGGTAAGAAACCTATATTAAGCACAAGGAAAAAAAAAATACACATAAATGGTTAGAGTAAGCAAATGCAAAACAAAAGGGCAGGAAAAGAAAACACTTATCAAAAATTGCCACACTTGCCTCTAATTAACATCAAAACAAGTTTTTCTTACTTTGGGATGAGTAGAAAAGATAGCTAGCCACGTTAAAAAAGAAATCATTTTTTCACCTTTCTAAATGTGCTTGTGAAAAACAACCAAATAAGCTAGCGAGTTGAGTTGCACATGGGATTTTTTAAAATAATTATTCAATATAGTTGTAAATACTTTCGAGTCATATAAAACGCCAAAAATTTATTTATATTATTACTATTTTTTTTATGAGCATTATAAGTTTAACTATATTTTCCACAAACATATATTTTATACAAAAAAATTTAAATAAATTGTAAACAACACCAAACTGAAGAAATTTCCTATATATAGATATAAACAATGGACAGCATCTTTGGAAATTACTATAAATTTTAATAATATTTTGTTGAAATAAGGCAAGTTGTCTTATGTTATTGATTGTATCTTGGATTTTTCTTGTCATGTTTCTTAACTTAATCGAAAGTTGTTCAAGTTTTGAGCTATCATCCTATTTTCCTTACATAAAGACAACTCTTATGTTCTAATCAAAGCGACGCAGATAACATTGCAAAAGCAGAAACTTTAGACTTCATTATACATTTTCCAAATTAATTACTATTTATGGATATTTTGTAAGCTACCATGTAGTCATAGTAGCTTACATTTTCATTTTTGCTCTTTTGAGGAAAAAATTCAAGTCTCTTGGTTTAAGTTTAGGTTCATGTGAATTTTGTTGAGATTGATCATTTTTTTTTCCTGAAAAAATGGTGAAAGCAAAAAAAAAAAAAAAAAAAGGAATTAAAGATATCATAAGGGCACAAAGAGCTATATTTTATTTTGTTGATCACTTTTTTCTTAAATAATTATGGATTTGAAGTCTAATATCTAAGGTGCTAGCTAGTTGCTACCATAAGGAAAAATTCTTTAATACCCATGTGGAATTTTGAATTATGATTTTATCTATTCGGTGGATATTTTTTAATCTTTTAAAATTTGTTTACGGGAAAACCTTTTTTGAAAACAACTAAGCACGTCAAGAATAAAGGAAGAATAAATGAAAATAAAGTGGGAATAAAGAATTGAAAAGGAAATATAAGAAGAAGAAGAATTATAAGGATGAGAAAGGAAATATGGTTCAACAGAACAAGATTAGGGGAGGGGGGAGAGAGAGAGAGAGAGAGAGAGAGAGAGAGAGAGTTAGAAATCAAGAATAATATTGTTGCAGAATAGAGATGTCAAATGACCTATGATGAATTTTTCGATCTCAACCACCTGAAAAAGGACGAAATAAGAGTGGCTTGGAGGACCCGAGGTGTACTCCGGGGGATCTCTCCAATACCTAAGTAAGGGATTGACTTGAGAGGTTGTAAGCAATAGTAGAATAAGTTAGGATGAGATGGCTTACCTCTTTGTAGTGCTCCCATTTTATATTGGTGAGGTTTGACCCTTAGGAGATTCACCATTTATGAGCATGTTTATGGCGCTTGGTGTGAATCCCTTTGGTTATTACAACACTGGCGTAGATCGCTCTGATCATCATGGTGCTGGTGTCAATTGCTTTGGTTGAGCAATTGACTTGGGTGGTAACTGCCTTCATCAGTGCTGGGCTCTAGTCTTCTCTTGACTTATGGTAGGTGATATATTTGGGGTATATTAGTGGCCCCCCCCCCCCCACCTTTAGTTTCGAATTTTTGGAGCTGGTTTCCTAAAGTTCGAAAGTTTTCATGTATATATATGTATATTTGGCAACTTGTAGGAGCTATCTTCCTATATACAGCTTTCAAGCCGAAGGATTTACGACTTGCCGAGCTGATGTTGGTGGGTAGTTGGCTTATTTGAGCCGGTGTCTTTGTCATTTTGGCTCAATTGAGCCGATCGCTTGCTTGTTACGTGGCTTGCTGAGCCGTTTATTGATGAGTACGCCGCTTCCTGAGCCTAGATTAAAGTAGTGTCAGCTTTAATCGAGTCGATTATTTCCAAGTAGAAGGCTTCCAAGCCGAGACCATTACAATGTTGGCTTATCCGAGCCGGATATTGATGAGTATGTGGCTTCCGATTCGAGATCGTTGCAATGTTGGATTTAACTGAATCGATTATTGATAAGTATGTAGCTTCCAAGCCGACACCATTGCAATGTCGGCTTATTCGAGCTGACTTTTCTGGGTATACGACTTCCCAAACCAAGATTGAAGTAGAGTCGACTTTTCTGAGCCAATTGTTGTTGGGTATTTTGTGTTGAATCATTTTTCGAGGGGGATTTTATACCGAGCAGCTCTTCGAGGGCATTTTGTGCCGACTAGCTTTTTGTGAGATTTTTTGTGTCGAGTAGCTCTTTAAGGGGCAATTTCGTGCCGAGCAACTCTTCAAGGGCATTGTATGCCAAGCAGCTCTTTGCGAGGATTTTTGTGCCGAGTAGCTCTTTAAGGTGCAATTTCGCGTCGTGCAGCTCTTTGAAGGCATTTTGTGTTGAGCAATTCTTTAAAGGGCAACTTCATACCGAGCAGCTCTTTGCGAGGCTTTTTGAGCCAACCAGCTCTTTAAAGGGCAACTTCATGCCAAACAACTCTTCGAGGGCATTTTTTGTCGAGCAATTCTTGAAGAGACATTTTATGCCGAGCAGCTCCTCAAGGGGCATTTCATGCCGAGCAGCTCTTTGCAAGGCTTTTACCTCACCTTCGTGAGTTTTGCTCATCACTTGGGCTATCTTCGAACCTTAGTTGGGTTGGTTCTTCTTGGCCTAATGAGTTATGCTCAACTTTTGGGTTGTCTTCAGGCCTCATGAACGTTGCTCATCAGTTGAGCTGATTTCTTTGCCTAATGAGCTATGCTCATATTTTGGGTTCTCTTCAAGCCTTATGAGCGTTGCTCATCAATTGGGCCGGTTTCTCTTTGCTTAATGAGCTATGCTTATCATTTGGGCTATCTTCGGGCCTCAGTTGTGCCGATTCTTCTTTGCCTAATGAGCAATGCTCATCACCAGGCCTTTTGAGCATTATTCATCAATTGGGCTGGTTTTTCTTTGCTTGATGAGCTGTGCTCATCATTTAGGCTATCTTTGGGCCTCAGTTGGGCCAGTTCTTCTTTGCCTAATGAGCTATGCTAATCTTTTGGACTGTATCTAGACCTCATAAGCGTTGCTCATCAGTTGGGCCGATTTTTCTTTACCGAATGAGCTGTGCTAATCTTTTGGGTTATTTCTGCCTAATTCGGAGATCTTTTTTTTTTTTTTTTTGTAATTTTGCTTTTAGCTCTTTTGTAATTTTCTTTTAAAGCATACAATCCTAATGAAATTGCAATTCATGAATAATACTTCTTTAACATATCAGAGTTCCATGTGTTTTTGATCTCCTTCCCTTCTAATTCTTTCATTGTGTACGCTTTCGGTTTGGTCTCTGATGCTATTTGGTATGGTCCTTCCCAATTGGGCTTCAGCTTGTTTGATTTGGGTTCTGCAAGGTTGTTTCGTACTTTCCTTAGGACCAAATCTCTTAAGTCCAACATTCGTGCCATTACCCGAGCGTTGTAATACCTGGCCACCTTCTACTGGTATGCTGTTGTTTTGATCTGTGCTTGGTCTTGTCTTTCCTCCAAAATATCTAATTCTGCCCTTAATTCTTCATTGTTTTTTTCTTCGTTAAAATACTGCCTTTTCCAGGAAGAGATGCCTACCTCTACAGGGATGACCGTTTTTGCTCCAAAGGCAAGCATGAAGGGGGTTTCCCTCGTAGCTGTCTGCCGTGTTGTATGGTAGACCCATATAATTGATGGGAGATCTTCAACCCAATTGCCATGTGAAGATTCGATATGTGTTCTTAAACTGTGCAAGATTGTCCTATTCATATTTTCTAGTGTCTGTTACTTTACGAGTGCGCAACAGATGAAACGGCAGCTTTTGCCTAGGTCGGCGCAAATTTTTTTGAAGCGGTCGTTATCAAACTGCCTCCCATGATCTGTCACTATGGCCCAGGCGATGCCGAATCTACAAACCATCGATGTCCATACGAACTTGGTGATGTTGTGTTCTGTTATGTGGGCTAAGGCTTCTACTTCTACCTACTTAATGAAGTAATCAATAGCCACCAATAGAAACTTTCGTTGCCCAGCTGCTTGAGGCAGCAGTCCTAGGATGTCAAGTCCCCGTTGGGCAAAGGGACAAGGACTTGTTAGGGGAGATAGCACACTGGCTGGCAAGTGTGGTATGCTAGCGCACCTTTGGCATCTGTCACACTGCTTCACCAGCTTGATTGCGTCCTTCCTCATAGGGGGCCAATAAAACCCTTGGCGTAGAGCCTTGTGAGCAAAGGCCCTACTGGCCAAGTGGTTTCCAAATACCCATTCGTGGATCTCCCTTAGCACATATTTTCCTTTGTTAGTGTCAAAGACCATGTTAGCTTTGGTGCAATCCTAAGAGGGGGGGGGGGTGAATTGGTATTTAAAAATTTTATCCCCTAGGTCAATTCACTAACATTAGTATTACACAAGCCTAGGGTCAATTTATGCAATCAATAAATAAACATACACGTACAGTAATAGAAAAGTGCGGAAAGGAAAATAATACACGTTATATGTTAACGAGGTTCAGCCAAATTGCCTACGTCCCCGCCTTGGCTACGCCAGCACAAGGATTCCACTACGGCTCACTTAAATGAGTGGAGCGGCACCGGTTAAAACCAGGTCAATTCAAGGGGCTGACCTCAACCAACAAGCCTTACCAGGATGACACACTTAGATTTCCTAACCAGGTCTAAGCCAGTCCGGGACTATTCAATAGGGCTAGTCTCTCTCTTCAGGCCCGCGCTTGGAATACAATAGATATGAAATTTTATGCACAAACAAATGCTTCTTCACAAGTAAATATGTACACTAGTATAGCTCAAGCAATATTGCAAGCATGTATGATATGTAAATATGCTCAATGCTCTAATGTGTGCTAAACACTCAATCAAGTATAGATTATTAGTCTAGATCTAGAATGTATATCAAAGCAAGATTTGAAACACAATATGTGAATAACGCAAGATTAGATCAGGGTTTCAAATATGCTAAGCAAGTTGATTCAAACAAACTTAATAAGATATTTCAATATATAAAGCACAATGGAGTGGTTGAAAACTAGCTTTTGAAAAAGATTTTATACACAAAAATATAGGCTTGGGTATTTTGCAATGACAATGCAAGAACCACAACTCTCCAAGTCTTCCCACACAAGATTTATCAAATGAAATCGGTGGAAGAACTTTAATGCTAACCTCCCAAAGAAAATCAATCAAGCAATAATGCAAGTGAGAGTTCTAGCTAGTAAG
Organism: Malania oleifera; assembly: GCF_029873635.1. NCBI lineage: Eukaryota > Viridiplantae > Streptophyta > Magnoliopsida > Santalales > Ximeniaceae > Malania > Malania oleifera. The sequence continues at coordinate 89,821,906 of NC_080424.1, forward strand.
ATTAAGCACAATAGCCTTAGAGACACTCATAACACTTAAAAAATCAAAGAGAGTGGAGTATGTGAGTGTTTGGAAGTAGTATTGGCTAATATAGGGTTTTGGATGTTGAGATAATTTTTCCCTCATCAAGTTTGCTAATCCTTACTAATTATGACAAATGAACAAGTGTTTATAGGCAAGGAGGATTTTTTGACCGTTGCTGACCTAATGAGAATAATTAGATTTGTTTTAAAAGCCATTAAGAAAATTAACCCAGTTTACCCCATTTTAAAATCAGTAAAAAATATTTTAACCTGAGAGGTTCGGGTGCCTGAACAAACTCAATCACAAAATTATTTTAAAAGGGTTCGAGTGCCTGAAATTATGTTCAAGTGGCTGAATCAAAGTCAGTAGCCAAATGTTCGTAGGTTTGGGTGCCCGGTTTCAAGTTCGGTTAACCGAACCAGCCAATTCAGTCGCATGAGCCCATTTTGAACGTGATCGTTCAGGCGCCCGAGTAGTTGAAAAGGAACTTGACATAGGTTCAGGTGCCCGAACACAAAGTCAACATGTTGACTTGTTCGGTTGCTCGAACCCTCTCAATTTTTTCAATTTGAGTCCATTTTTGCCTGAATTGATTCCCCTGATATAATAAGTGATGTTGGGGACTAGAAACACAATGTGTAGGTACCTAGGGTCTTTTCAAAAACGCCCAAAAACCTTGCATCAGTCGACCGAGTGCCCTAAGGTCATTCGGTCCCTAAGGTCAATCTACGACATTTTTGAGCATGCCTACGTATCATGCATGATGCAAATTATTACAAGCCATAGGAGTGTACAGTTTTTAATAATTACATCCCATAATGAAAAATGAAAGATAAATACAAATATAACACAAAGAACTTCATTCTTTGGCACAAATACTGCACACAGTCATAGTATGTCTTTTAGTCCGAATACATATGCATAGTGAACCTACATGCAAGCCTTAGTACAACCATCAGTACCAAGAATATTTGTCATGATCAAAACTAGTCGTGACCAATCAGGTCAATAGACCACTTGAAAAAGGACGAAATAAGAGTGGCTTGGAGGACCCGGGGTGTACTCCGGGGGATCTGTCCGATGCCTAAGTAAGGGATTGGCTTGAGAGGTTATAAGCAACAGTAGAATTAGTTAGGATGAGATGTCTTACCTATTTGCAGTGCTCCCCTTTTATATTGGCGAGGTTTGACCCTTAGGAGATTCGCCATTTATGAGTATGTTTATGGTGCTTGGTGTGAATCCCTATGATTATTACAATGCTGGCGTAGATCGCTCTAGTCATTATGGCACTAGTGTTAATTGCTCTAGTCGAGCAATTGACTTGGGTGGTAACTTCCTGAATCAATTCTAGGCTCTAATCTTCTCTTAACTTATGGTAGGTGATATATTTGAGGTATATCAAATATTAAGATTACTAAAAAAATAATTAAACATATAGAATAAGTTTGATAAAAGGTTTTTATGATTTTGCAGGTAGTTTATGTGTATAGACATCTATAATAGATTTCTACCTTAATAATACAACCTTTATAAATCTGTAGTTACTATAAATCACATTCATGCTATCTTGTATTGTCATACACTTAAAACCCTTTGTTTTACGACCTTTAATATTGTAGACAAAGTCTTATTTGATCTTATGCATTTTGGAATCTTTGGTCTTTATAACGTTATGGTGAAATCTATGTAACTTTATTAGATTCATTTGATACATTGACATTGTTAGCCTATATCATGTTATATTACCACTTTATCTAAAAGCTTAAGATGTTAGGTTGTGGACTAACGATGTATATCAAGCTTTAAAACTCCCCCATACGTGCAGCGTGATAGCACATGGAGAGATAGATAAACAAACAATAAATAACACTCATTATAGGTAACATAATAAATTTTCTAAACACCACAGAATAAATATGGGCAACAGGACTATATCTATGGACCACCTAGAAACCGACTCGGATACTATGTTAGATTACAACTTTACCTAAAAGATTAAGTTATCAAGTTGTGGGCTAACAATGTGTATCAAACTTTAACATATCATATTTCATGCCATTCTTGTCCTGTCATTTTGAGCAAGCCTTCATGCTTACCCTTGGTTAAGGACTATAGAATGCAAAGTGACTCCTCTTTGCTAGCTTTTCATGACATGCAACTTTAGTTTAGAATAAACTGTTAGAGTTGCACGGTATTAGAAAAATAAATATAGAAAATTTCTACAATTTTGAAACGTGAATAGTTCGCTATCTTTAGGTGATATTTGCTCCACTTGCATGAGTTTGTTATGATATGATAAACAAAAAATCATCTTAAATCTGTAGGCAGCCAAATTAAATATTTTTTTGTGTTCAATTTCTTTGGAAAATCGTATATTTGACTATGAAAAAAATAAGAGGGGGAAATGAATTTGATTTTGTAATTAAACATGCCATTACAATATCTCCATTCAAACAAGTTGTTTAAGGAGTTATTAATTATATATTTCCATATGATCATCACAATAGTTTTATAACAAAAAGTTATTTTCTAGAAACCATATTTTCAAAACTTAACTATTAAATTCAAAAAAATAATTTTGAATACAAAATCTTAATTGATTCCATATGGAACATGCCAAGTGTCAGTATTTATATTTAACTAATTGACATCACTTAATTTCATTCTAAATTTGATTTTAGCAAGTGGAAAGAAAAAAAAAATGCTTTATCATTTTACAAACCTATTTCAAAATTGTAATGACGAGATGTTGACCCTATGGGTCATGCCCTGTTTTGATTATGACAAATATTCTGGTATTTAATGTCTATCTAGTTTGTGTGCAGGTTTATATTAGCAAACCAATTGATGGCACATGAAAGCAAAGCATAAAGAGCCCGAGGATTCTCTTTCATTTTGTAAATTCAATTAATGTTATATTTGGGTCTGTAATAGTAATTAATATATCGGTCTATAATAATCTCTGCATATCATGCATATAGGTTTTGTAAGCTCAACATTGACCATAGAATGACCATAGGGACTGAATGACCTTAGGGTTTGGTCGACCGATGCTGGATTTTTGGGACTATCTCAAAACGGCCTCAGTAAGACCCTAGTATGGCTCTAGGTCCCAACACTCTCACATATATCATACAAAATACAAGAGTGTTAAAAATGTGCTTAAATTGAATATTTCTAAGGAATTTGAGAGAGTTCGGGTGACCGAACCCCAAGAGTTCAAAACTCTTGGGGCGCCTGAGCTATTAAAAAGTCAACAATTGACTTGGGCTCTTGGGTGATCGAACCATTTTGTGCGTACTGTCCATGGGCGCTCGAACCCTTCAAAAGGGACATTCCACCAACTCGAGCTACTGAGTAATTTAGTTCAAAAAGAGCCCCAGGCGACCAAACACACGAGTTCAGGCCACTGAATATATAACCGGGCACCCGAAGTCACGAAGCAATGCTACTGACTTTGATTTGAGCTGCCAAAGCACGACACGGGCGACCAAACTCATTTAAATAACTTTTAAAGATGTGTCTATTCGGGTGACCGAACCATAGTTCAGCCACCCAAACCTCGGTGGGTCAAAATTAATTTAACTGCGGTAAAAATGGGTTAAGTTGGGTTAATGGTGTTTTAACTGTTTGAAACTTTTTTAATAATACCCAATAGGTCCCAAACGGTTATATTTTTGACCTTGTCTATAAATATGGGTTCATTTGTGAGGATTAGTGTGAGATTAGCCAAAATAATTAGTAAAAATCCTCTCTATCTCAAAATCCCAATTTGCTCAAAATGCTCTCAAATATTTATTCCCTTGATATATCTTGATATTGTGAGAGTTTATTGAGTTGTCTTGTGGTTATTAGATAATGCTAATACTCCCATTTGATTGGTTGATTGTGATATTATTTTTGGAGAGTTTGGCTTAGTTTTATCTCACAAATTTCAATATTATAAACCTTGTGTTGGGATAAACTAGCAAGCTTAGGATATTTGCATTATTATTACAAGTGTCCAATAGCTTGGTTTTTTGTTGTGCAAAGATTTTTCAAACAAGCAAAATATTTTCAAACTAGTATTGTGCTTATTTCATTGAGGAAAATCTTCTTGAACTAGTTTTATTATCATATTTATATCTTTGGAATATTGATTTGCTACTGAATTGTGTTTTTTTTAGAATCCAAGATACTGTTTGTTTTGAACACTTTTGAGCATATCACCGATTATACCATATTGAGTGTTGCTAGCACAGCTATTTGCATCACTGAGCTTACATGACCTACATTGTTGATGTGTATGTGATTGCGTGTATTGGGTACATATCTGATTTACATGAAAACATAATTACTGTACCATTCTTATTGTGAAAAATACTATTGTATTTCCAGGCGTAGCCTGAGGGGGCGATAATCCAGTTCGGTAAGGATTGTGTAAAGGTTGGGGTTAGCGCTGTGAATTTGACCTAGGGTCTTCTCCGCTCCACAAGGTTTGTAAAGGTTGAGATCAACCCTGTGCTAATTGACCTGGTTGTATTAGGTGCTGCTCCACCCATTAAGTAAGCATTAGTAGAATCCTCCGGCTTGCGAGTTAGAGGCGGGGACGTAGGCACAGTTGGCCGAACCTCGATAACATATCGTGTCTATTTATATTTTCGCACTTTATATTTACCGCATGTGTATGTTATTATGTGAATGATGCGCATGATATAAATTTTGCATATTATACTTATCTACGCATTTGGGTAGATAGACCTAGGTTGTGAATGTACTGTGGCTGAACTAGTTTAACCTAGGAAAGAACTTTTAAAATTCCAATTCATCCCCCTCTTGGGAATACACCAAAGCTAACAATTGGTATCAGAGCCTCATTGCACTAGGCTTAACAGCTTTTGTAAAAAGATCGCAATGGCTCAATTTGGTGTATCCCCATTCGGAGAGGGACGATCACCTTCCAGTCCTCCATCATTTTGTGGTGTTGATTACACCGTCTGGAAAACTAGAATGAGCATATTTGTAAAATCTATGAATTGGAAGGCCTGACAGGTGATTGATAAGGGAATTTGTATGCCAGTAGAAAATGATATTAATTTTATGCATGCGAATTCATATGCCATGAACATGTTATATCTTGCATTAAATTCTTATATTTTTGTTGAGTTTGTCGCATGTCAGACTGCAAAGGATATCTGGGATGAACTCAAAAGGAAATATGGAGAGTCCCAGGAGAATGAGGCCACCACTCAGGAAGTGGTGAATAATAGGGTAATTGCTTTATCAGATGTTGAGGTATGTGATTCTATCTCTGCCTCAGTTGATGATTCTAACCTTGCATTCATCATTGAGACCTAAAAATATATCACTAAACAAAGCATGTTAAGATCTACTTGTTTGTTAGCATCAAAACAGGATGTTAAGCCTTGTAAGGCCAACAATCTCCCCTTTTTTAATGATGACAAACAAGAAGCAAAAATTGGAGTGAGCGTTAAAAAGACCCCCCCTTTCAATAAGCATCATCTTAACAATATTCACAAGATCAGTATTAATTTTAAAACTCTTTTACAATCATGCTCATCACTTTATTCAAGTTCAAGTTTATCAATCAATATCAAGTACTTCTCCTTATGTTCATGCTTAATTTTTGTAACACCATGCTCAATTTTTACTTAAAAGTTCTCCCCCTTTTTGACATCAATCAAAAAGAGAAAAAAAATGATTAAGTTCAAATAAGCATATCATCAAACATGCATATCAAACATATGTACACACTCAATTTATTATTTTTCAATACAACATTTGTAGTGTGTTTTAATAGTCATGTATATGAGTTGTAACATCTTTACTAACACCTTTTTTCCCTTTTTGACATTATTCAAGATACCAATTGTTGATTTTATGATACCAAATTGAAATTTAATTCATGATATCAATTTAAAATTTTATTAACTCATGATACCAATTGATTAATAGGGAGACGATCATAATATAAACAATAAGTCATAACACTCCCCCTGAATTCAATACATTCAGTTTTGTTACCAATTATGCTTTTATCATCCTATGTTTCAAAACATTGATTCACATCATGTATCAAATATAAATATTATGCTAATATCATCAATGTCATACCATGCTCATAGATATAATCATACTTGTCATGCTCAAAAACAAATTGAACTTTTAGATTGTGATACCAAGTGAGCTTTTTAAATTGTGATACCAATTAAATTTTTTTTTAAAATGTGATACCAAAAATATTCATGGATACCAAAGTACTTTATAGATACCAAAATCATTATCACATCATGCATAGCTCATGTATACCAATATAAATATTATATCTTTCATAACTCATAGATATCAATATAAAAAGCAGTAAGTTTGTCCATGTGATTCATCAATAGCATGCATGATTAAGAATTAATCTCATATCAAAATTCATGCTTATTGTAACGCCCTGAACCCTTAAACCCAAGTCTGATGCGTTAAACCTGATCATATCCTGATAAATCATAATTCATAACATACGCAGCGAAAAACATAATCATAATCTCCATATAACATAATACCAGAGTTTGCTAATTCTAACTACTAACCATAATAAATTAATCATCCACTAGTATTCAAATATATACATGTCTCCAAAACATTATCCACTAATACCAGTATGTTTCACAACTATCCATATCTTATAAAACTTAAAACATAAATTATAAAACATAAAATATACATATCAAAATTAACATAAAAATATATCATTTTCTCTTTCTATTTACCAAAAATGCTATAAAATCTCAAGCTCTCTAAGCTCGATCTCAAGGAACTCCTGAAAAAGATAATTTCATATTTGGGTGAGATACATCTCAGTAAAAGAAGAAACAATATATTAAAACAGTGTGTGGCCAACATGAGTTTATATATGACATATTATTTAACATTTGAAAATCGTTAACATAGTTTCTGAAATCATTCCCTAAACCTAATCAAACACATGCAAATGTTTAACCAACGAGATTACCTAAGGATAGGGATGATTACCCGCCCATACAAGTAGAATCCATTTACTCTAATATTTAGGCAACCCAAAGGTCGCAACTAAAGCATACCAAGGCACTCACCTTACTCAGTAAGCCCTCAAGTGATAAATTGATCTCGTACTCACACAGTTCATACAAAATTTTACCAGCGAAGGCCCTAAGGATAGGGAAATCTACTCGCCCATACAAGTAGGTTCCCTCTGCCCTAGTACGTTATGCAGCTACTGCCACATCTATAACTACTAGTGCACTCACCTTACTCAACAAGCCCTCAAGCGAAAGGTACGCATTGCCCAATCATAACATGTTCTACGTACATACATACTTCTAATATCATAATACATCATTCTTTCTATCATTATTCAATCATACACATTTGTTCATATTCATGGCTTAACATTGCATTGCATTTCACTTTAAGTGAATCTTTTTCCATTTTACATTGTTCACATTTCACATTTCATTTCCATTTCATTTATTTCCCTTTTCATTTCATTTCATTTCATTTCATACCCAGCATCTTTCAGCTGTTTTACCCAACATTTTTCAGCTGTCATACATTTACCCAGCCACTTTTAGCTGTTTCACATTTACCCAGCCACTTTCAGTTGTAACACATTTACCCAGCCACTTTTAGCTGTGACACGTTTACCCAGCCACTTTCAGCTGTGACAAATTTACCCAGCCACTTTTAGTTATAACACATTTACCCAACCACTTTTAGCTGTGACACATTTATCCAGCCACTTTCAGCTGTGACACATTTACCCAACTACTTTCAGCTGTGACACATTTACCCAATCACTTTCAGCTATGACACATTTACTCAGCCACTTTTAGCTGTGACACTTTTACCCAGCCACTTTCAGCTGTGACACATTTACTCAGCCACTTTCAATTGTGACACATTTACCCAACCACTTTCAGCCGTGACACTTTTACCCAACCACTTTTAGCTGTGACACATTTACCCAGCCACTTTCAGTTGTTACACATTTACCCAGCCACTTTTAGTTGTTTTACCCTGCATATTTTAGCTGTTTACCCAGCATATTTCAGTTGTTTACATGGTTGCATTTAACATACACAGGCAACATTGTCCATATCATATTTTATTTTCATTGCTTTACTTATTTAGCCTGCATCTCATACATTTAACATATAATTTACACAGATTTTCATGCCACACAATTTAATAGTAAAATTCATACATATTTCTCATAAAATAAGTCAACCCACATTTAACATTTATATGCTCAAAATACATTTCATTTCTTATTTAATTCATCAGAAAATTCTTTTCACTTTCATTTATTCACTTTCACATGTACATATCTAATAAACAGTCCTAAACTTAAAAAATTTATAATTTAAACAGTTAGCATTTTACCCATACTGAAAAATTACACATAGATATAACACAATTTATTTTTCCATTAAATTCATAAAAATTTTGATTTAATATATATTTTTCCCCTTACCTGGTTTTTTGAACTACGCTAATAGGGACTCCGAAAAATACCTGCGGCGCTCACCCGGACCCTAAAATTAAATTCCTAGTTCCAATAAATTATTCTTGAATAAAATATTATTTAAATATTTCCTAGGGCCATAATTCCTAAATAAATAATAATATCCTTAAATTTAGCCAAATTGCCAAATTTCTCAAATCTCACTCTCGCTTTGGAGTAGGGCCTAGAAAATCCCAATTAAAAAATTACCTACGCCAAAATGACGACAACGACGATTAGGACCCCGTGGTGGTGCCTGATCGTCGATTCAACAGTAGATTTAAAGCAAAATTGAGAAAATAAAAAAAAATTATTTTTCCTCAGGAGCAGTGCCTAAGCTGTTTTCACAACAAATCTGCTCCAGTAGAAATGTCGGTGGCGGAGTTACGAATCCAACGACATCTTTCGTTTTCCGATCCGCCATAAACTTGTCGAGAAATAAGGGAAGAGAGAGAGGAGACGCAGACGGAGACGAAGACAGTGAGAGAGAGATGAAACCTAAAAGATGAATGTAGAGTCTGCGTAGGAGCTTCAGGCTTCCTTAAGCATTTTTTTTTTCTTTTTTTCTTTTTTAAACTTACTTTTACTTTAACTTAACTTACATATACTTATATAAATATATATATATATATATATATATATATATATATATATATAATCATCATTTTAATTACATTAATTATTTCAAGTTAATAATGTTTAACTAATTAATTACTAATAAATAATTTTAATTAGATATAATTTTTTTTCTATTTTCTTTATTTGTTTATTTAATACATTAATTTAATAATATTTAACTAATTAGCTAATCAATAATTACTTTTAATTTTAATTTTTTATTTTTTGGTTATTATACTTATGCTCAATAATTTTATACTCAAATTTTCAACATAGTGAGCCATAAATTATCAATATAAGTCAAGTCAAGTCAAGTCAAGTCATACATGTAACATTTAGCATATCATATAAGCATGTAAGCATGTAGCATATAGGCTATCATTCTCAAATATTTTTTTCTTAATCAAGGCACTTATGTAATAAACTCAATTTGATATTTCTTAATATTTTCTTAAGTTAAGCCTTGTACGAAAAACATCCTATGATTTTTGGCCACAATGCCATTTTGAATTTTGTTATAATAAGCTCTTAAACTCATCTTTAAGTTTTTCTATTTCAACTAGTTCTTTTGATGATCATGAATTAAGTTACTTTCTCAATTTTTAAAGGGGAATGACTTAATCCATAGAGTTTTTTGTTTAAGAACTAGTCTTTCATATAGGTACCCATACTTTCTTGGGTCCGGTTGGTTTAATAAATGATGTTTCTTTTACTCTTCATACTTGTTTAGTTTTCACACCCTTTCTCTTAAATGGACATTCAAACTTTATATGCCCATTTTTCTTACATTGATAGCATATGGTGTTAATGTAGGCATTAGAAGATGTGCTAACATAATCTTTGGATTCTTTTGAAAAATAACCCAAGTAAAGATTTTTTTTCTCCTTATTTTCAATCCCATTAAATCCAATACCTTCTCTGTTTAAGGTCATCCTTTGTGAGCCTATCATTTTATCAAAGTTTGTTTTTCCTTTTATAAAGTTATAAATGATCTTTTCTTTATCTTCAATTTGATTTTTGAGATCATTTATCTCTATATCTTTCTTGTTATCAATCTTCTTTAGTGATTTCTCTAATTTTTGAGATAATTTTTTTATTTTATCCTCTAATTTAGAAATATATATGTCTTTCTTATATTCCATAGAAGATAGAGATCGTATGTCTTCTATCTTCTTTTCATTATTGTTTTCTAATTCTTTAATTTTCAAGTATTTTTCTTTTTCAACAAGATTTTTATATTCTAACTCCTTTGTCATAACTTCATTCTTACTTTCTATTTTCTTGATTCTTGAATCCTTCTCTTTTAGTAGTTTTAAGGGATTCTAACTCTTTCATCATTCCTTCATTCTTGTTTTTCAATGATGTGTTTTGTTTGATTACTTTGATTAGCATTTTATATACTTTGAATAAGTCACTTTGAAGTTCTTCATAAGATGGCATACACTCATCATTGGATTCATCGCTACAAGAATTATTTGAAGATTTAGATGAGGAGCTTTCCTCATCATCCCAAGCCATAAAGCACGTATAAGCAACCTCTTGGTCACTTGATTCATTTTCCGAACTACTTTTACTCAGGTTGTCCCAAGTAGTGGCTTTCATGACCTTTTTGTTTTTCTTTTTAGACTCTTTCTTTATTAGTGGACATTTCGGTTTAATATGTCCAACTTTGTTGCAATTATAACATGTAGGGGTTTTATTTTTAGATTTCTTTTTGCTGATTTCTTCTTCTTCTTCATCTGATTCAGATTTGGATTTTATTTTGAATTTATTTTTCCTTCTTAGAATTTTTGCTAACTTTTTAGATATGAAGGCTATTTCATCTTCATCTATCTCTTCTTCACTATTAGATTTTTCTTTTGAAACTTTAAAGGCTATAGATTCTTGGGCTTTAATTTTTCCACTTCTATCATTCATTGCCATTTCATATGTAAGGAGGGAACCTATAAGTTCATCTAAGGAAGTAATTTTAGATTTCTTCCTTTCATTATGGCAGTGGCTTTTGGTTCCCATATAGGTAGTAGCCCTCTAAGAATTTTCCTTATCATCTCATAAGTAGTGTAGGTTTTTCCTAGTGCATTTAGGGAATTTATTATGTGAGTGAACCTAGTAAACATATTAGTTATGGATTCATCTAGGTTCATTCTAAAAGCTTCATATTCACTTGTAAGCATAACAATCCTATTATCCCTAACATCTATAGTGCCTTCGTAAGTAACTTCTAGCTTGTCCCATATTTCCTTAGTCGTTTTGCAAGCCATTACTCGATTAAATTCATTAGCATCTAAAGCATAATATAAAACATTCATAGCACTAGAATTAACTTGCAACATCTTATGATCTAAGTCTGTTATATCATTTTTCTCCTTGGGAACTTGTTTTCCTTCTACTAGTTTAAAAGGAATTTGGTCACCATCCATAACAACCTCCCACGCTTTCCAATTCATAGTTTGAAGATATATTTGCATTCTTTTTTTTCCAAAAGGTATAGTTGTGTCCACAAAAGATTGGTGGCCTAGTTGAAGATTGTCCCTCTCCAAAGGGAGCTACGCCTAAGTGAGCCATTTGGATCTTTTTATAGCTACTAATTAAGATTTTCTATAACCCCGCTCTGATGCAAATTGAAAAGTAAGGTGTAGTCCCAAGAGGGGGGTTGAATTGGGTTTTAAAAATTTTCTTTTAAATCTTTTTAGGAATTCTTAACTTATCGTTGATTCTTCAAACTTTCAGCAAAAGCTTATTTCTTAATTCAATCCACAACCACACAATCATTCAATCATCCAAGTAATCAATCAACCAAACCAATCAACCATAATTTGAAAGCAAACAACCAAACCAAGATTAAAATATACAACACTTTGGTAATATAAGAACTTGAGATGGTTTGTTTGTTTATATAAGCCCTGTGGATATGAATTTGAACCAGTCCCTGTAGTGAATGTGAAATCGTTCCTTCAATGCAATCCTCAACTTAATTTCCAAACAATTCAAAATTTAAATAAACTCTTTAGTTAATTTGTCTTTGGGTGTTTAACTAAGTAACGTACTCCCGTATGGTTTTCGCAAAGTATAGTTTAACCAACATACTCCCTTTCAATTTCCGCAATCCTAAATCAAAAATTAAACCTTAAGTTTATTTAACTTTCAAATTACATAGTTTTTATGATTACTAATTAAACCATCTACGCAATTTAAATTTGCTGAAAATAAAGAGTAAGAGAAAGAAAAAATGAGACCGAGATTTTTACAAGGTTTGACTTATATCCAGCCTACGTCCTTGTCTTTGGCAAACCACCAAAGGATTCACTAAACCTGTTCCTTTACCGGGTGGAACAAATCTTTACACACTCCTTCAGTAGGCTAGAGCCCGCCTCTCCAAACAATGTACCCTCGTTCGGTCACTCCTTCAAATAGGCTAGAGCCCGCCTCTCTAAGCAATATCCCTTTGCTTAGCCAATGATCCAAACAATCCTTGGAATCGTCAATCTACAAAATACAAGTCAAGTAGATGTAAAGAATTGTTCCTCAAAGAGCTGATTAGTACAGTTCAAAAACTATATACTTTAATAAAATTCACAATACGAAATTCAGTTTGAAGCTCTAGAAATTTTTCACCGTATGATTCTTTCAATGGATGAAAGAATTGATAGTTGAAGCACAATATTAGTGAGAAAACTAGCAAGACTTCTGTATATTTCATGCAAGATTTGAGCAGTAGAGAGCCTTTACAATTTAAGAATGCTTGAGAGAAATTTGATTGCTGAATTGAATTCTTAGTGTACAAATCAATGTATCTTGAGGGTATTTATAGATGTAGAAAGATATCTAACTTGTTCCCCAAGTTTACTTGGAGTAGGGTCTAAGTTTTATATTGATTTGGGCCTCAAGTAATTGAAATTTCAAAAATATATCCGTTAAGTATTTTAAAATCTACCTTGAGCCAGACGATTGTGCGATCTCTACCAGTCGGCTGTCCAAGTATTTCAAATACAAATTTCACAAACAGTAAGGTGGCAGTCGCCTGTCATTAGGGTAGCAGTCGTCTGTCACTAAACAACTCAGTTTTTTAAAATATTTAGAATGGTGCCAGATGACTGACAAAACACACCCAGTCGTCTCAGTTGTCACTGACAGTCGTCTGTCAAGTACTTGGCGGTCGTCTGTCAAGATTCTGTCTTACTTAGTTTAAGTCCTTTAATATGCCAGATGACTATCCATTGATAGGCAGTCGTCTTTCAATCAGATTATCCTTCTTTAAATAAAATTTTAATCTCTCTCATCTTTGCTTAATTTATCTTGTAATATTAACTTGTTTAACTTTGAAAAATATGTTCAAAGACTTTAAACTAAGCTCTCTAAGTCTCTTTGCCTAATGAGCTTCAAAATGAAAAATCATACTTGAATCATATTTGAAGTACTTACAAAGACTTGTCCTAAGAACTGAGGTGACTCCTTTTTGCTTTAAGTTCTCTTTATTGCTGAGCTTCAGTGATCCTGAATTTGATATGAGCTTTCAATTTTTTATCTCTCTTTATCTTTCATCACTAATTCAAACTTTAAGCTTCATTGATCTTTGAGTTTTTCATGTTGATCACTTGAGCTTTTATTCTTGAAGCTTTTTCTTAAATATCAATGCTCTCATGATCTTCAAGTTTTAATCCATGCCTTAAGTTTGATATAATCCTCCTTATTTGAAGTACAAGCTTTCATGAATTCTTTAACCTAGCATTCGTCATTGAGACTTGAAAAGATATCACTAAACAAAGCATGCTAAGATCTACTTGTTTGTTAGCATCAAAATAGGATGTTAAGCCTTGTAAGGCCAACAGCTACATTTGATGCTCATTAGGGCACTTACCTTACTCAGTATGCTCTCAAGTGGATAGTTTGCCTCGTATGCACACACATTCACACAGTATGCTCTCAAGTGAATTCTTTAACCTAGCATTCGTCATTGAGACTTGAAAAGATATCACTAAACAAAGCATGCTAAGATCTACTTGTTTGTTAGCATCAAAACAGGATGTTAAGCCTTGTAAGGCCAACAGCTACATTTGATACTCATTAGGGCACTTACCTTACTCAGTATGCTCTCAAGTGGATAGTTTGCCTCGTATGCACACACATTCACATATTTATTTATCATTAAAGGTTCCCGATGATAGGGAAGATTACCCGCCTATACAAGTAGCTTCCCTCTGACCTAATGCGTTATGCAGCCTATTATAGCTACATATGATACCTATTAGGGCACTCGCCTTTCTCAGCAAGCCCTCGGGCGGAGAGTTTACCTCGCCCCAAATACATATAATACTACAATACGTAATATAATTATTACCTTATTACTTTACTATGTATGTTGTTATCTTTGTAAAACTTATCTCTTCATAATCTCTGGTTTCACATTTCTCAATATTTTGCTTCACATAATATTTCTCATCACATAATACATTGCATCACATAATATCTCGCATCGCAAAATTTGTTCCCACATTTTACATCACATAATATGCTTTCACATACACAGTTCTTGTAACGTCCTCAAAATTTCTCCATTTTTTTTATTAAATATCTATATAACCATACCTAAGCAGCGGAAACATAAGTCATACAACCACACATACTATACAATACCAGAATTCTGTACATACAGACTATAGCCATAAAACATTTCCCTTTGGTATCATCTACCTAAAAAATACATCTTAGTGCAAAACTTACCCTACAACTAGGGCAACAAAGTAGTCACTTTATCTGCGAGCCTACTTTGTTCGCCTAGCTGGCTCACCTGAAAAATGGTAAAGTGATAGGGTGAGACGACGCTTAGTAAGTAGAAATATACTATTACTAGTGTGTGGTGACCGAGTCATAAAACTATAACATTAATATATAAGACTGCATGATTAGGCAAATCTGTAAAACACATGTATAATAGCTTAAAGCATTTGTATCATCTGAACTTTCTATCATTTATACTACTATATCATACTATATATGACAAAAGCTATAAAATTGTATACATATACATAACTGTACTCTTTCCCTAGGACTCCGTATGTTTTGATTTGACCCCTCATGACAGGGTTGTGCGGCCTATAGGCGGGGCTTAACCTGGTCGGCCCTCCAGGAAAGTCACTATACTCTACACTACCTCAGCCCGGCCAAACTGCATACTCTCCTAGGCGCGGGACTGGCTGCTACCTCGTCAAACTGGCCCCCTCAACCCAGCGAACTGGGGAGCTGCATACTCTCTGAGCACAGTTGACAGTACCCACACACTATCTGAGATATATGGCTGCACTCTATCTGTATTAGCAACGGTATCGTGCTCTATAAACTGTATCTGTCTGTAATCTTTTCACAGGGATATGATACTATATAAATATATATATATATATATATATAAATACATATATATATATATATATATATCTTTACTGTTTTCATCATATTTCCAAAATAACCATAACACCATAATTTTGTACTATAAATACTGTGACATCTGAATAACTGTAACATCTTGATGTTATAACTGTATAATCTGTCTTTATAAACTGTCTGTATAAACTATTTGTATACTCTGAGTGTTATGGCATTTAGGAAAAAACATGGCATTCTGTAAATACTATTCATACTGTTCTGAATAAACATCTTTATACATTTATACATACATTTATCTATGTAATCATCCGACTAAAATTGTGAATATATATATATCCGTGTCATATCTAACTATATCTATATATGTTGTATAACTCTATATTGGAAAACTGCATAAAACTCTATATCAGGTAGTATGTACTCGGGCCACACATACTTTAAAAATACATATTCTGTAAAATTTACATAATAACTGGTATACATGCATGTTTGTAAAATTTCTATCAACATATTCAAATCTCCTAGCATAGTATATTTCCCTTACCTTAAATCTGAAAAGCCTCTCACTAAACTCTAGCCCTACACCGGCAGGGTTCTCCACTTAACACCCTGAAAACAACATCCTCCAGAACAAAACATCAGTATTTTCTTACTTACAACATTTCTTATAACTACAAAGAAGACATAATCTGAATAAAATACCTTACCCTGGATTTGGGATGAATTCCAAACCAACTTCTCCCACGATCAGCTCTAGCATACTTGCAGAGAACTTTGCCAGGAGCGTCAGGATGGCCTCAGATCTTCAATCCGATAAGAAATAGAGAAATCGAAGAGAGAATGGGAGAGGGGCGTTTTAGAGAGAGAGAGAGAGAGAAATAGAGAGAGTTTGCGCTGAATTTTCATCAAAAAATCCAAGTTTCAACAATTTATAGGGCCAGATTCATTGACGAGACACGTCATCTCATCAAAGAGTCCTTAAGTAATTTCATCGACGAACCCTACCTCCTCGTTGACGAAATTTAGACTGTCTAAAAACCACTCTCGGTATCTTCTTGTCGATGAGGCCTACGTATGCGCTCGTCGACGAACTCCCTGTGTTCGTCGACGAGGCCCTAAGTAAAAATCTTCTGGGTTATTACATTCAAAGTGCAATGTCGTCGACGAAGCCTGCTGCCTCATTCTGTTTCTATTTCCATTTCCCTCCCTCTTTATTATTTAAATCCCATTATTCTTCGAGTGGTTATAGTTCTTATGTTATATGTTGGTTAAATTTATAATTATGCATTTAGAACTCTCTGTCAGATGGATAAACACTGTCATGCTTACCCCATGACGGGTTGTGCGGCCCGTAGGCTGGACTTAACACTGGTAAGCCCACCAGAGTTAAATCAATAACGACCTCTTTAGTCTGTAAGTCAGATTGGTTGTTCCCATACTGGTCTAGACTTAAGGGGACTCTACCCTTCTTAGCACAATCGACCATCCCGTCTCCACACTTTCTCTAAGACGTGTGGGTGCACTAGCTCTTCAAAAATCACGCGCAATAGTACTGTGCATACTATGGTCCACCAGAGTTCTCAAACCATAACTTGCAATTTTACATTCACATTTAGCTCTCTTTTAAGCAATCACACACAATGTATATTCTCAATGCATTTTAGTATTTCCAACATCTCATAAATATATCATAATTCAACACAGTATATTCACTTTACTCATGCCACACGATTTGAATAATACGCATACTTATATCATCTGAAATAATAAGCCAACCCATGTTCATCATCTGTTTTACTGAAAAATAAACGTTAAATTATCTCCACAATTTATCCAGAAAATCCATTACTTTAATCATTCCATTTCCACAAATAATAACTAATAACACAACCCTATGCTCGAAATCACAATTTAAACGGTTGGCTTTTCAAAACCCACATGATAATCATACACACACACACACACACACACACACACACATAATTCCCATTTTAACTGGTTGAATTACAAAATTACTGGTTTAATCTATTCCCCTTACCTGGTTTCGAGAAATTACGTCATTAGGGATCTCGAAATTATACCTGCGGCGCTCACCCAAACCTTGAATTCATGAACCCTAGTTTATCAAAACCACCCCAAATAAAATACCATTCTTCTCCACAATTCCTAAACCCATAAACTTCAAACAAATAATTAAATTCCCAAAAACTACAAATTTTCTTAATTTCCTAAATCTTACCCTAACCTTGGATTGGTGTCTAGAAAACTAAGTTCAAAAATCCGCTCTGCTAGACTTTTAGAGAAACGCTCCTAAAACCACGTGGTGGTTTTAGATCGTCAGTTAGGCTGAAGATTTGAGAGAAATTGAGGAGAGAGTGTGGGTTTATCTTACCCTAGAAGTGGTGCCTACAACTCTCTTATGATAAATCTACTCCGGTTAAATTGACGATGGTGCAGAATGGAACCTAACGGTATTTTCCGTTTTTCAATTAGCCGAGTATTTGCCAAAAAAATGAGGAGAAAGAGAAAGAAGACAAGGAGAGAGACGGAGAATGAGAGTTGGCATAGGAACTGCTTCTGTAAATCCAACTTGATTGAAATCAGGAAGTTGAGAAGCTTCCTAATGATTTTCATTCCTTTTTTTTTTTTACTTTATTATATATTATATATTATAATATTACTATATTATATACCTTTATATATATATATATATATATATATATATATATAACCATCATATTACTTAACTTAATTAATTCAATTTAATAATATTTAATTTAAAAATTAATTAATAATTAATCTTAATTATTATTTTTTTTCGAGTTACTACATAATAAGATAGAAATTTAATTTTGAATGCTCCTCCTATTGTTTTGAATCCAGGCTTAGATGACATAAGCTGCTCTTACTAGTTAAAGACTAATTTCAATATGCCTAGGAGTATAAGCCATTCAATTTAAATCCTTTAAACCAACCATATGATGATTTATTCAACTATATTCTTATTAGTATGGTCGTCCCTATTGGCCAAAAATGCATCGGAGAATATACATTAAGGCATTTCAATAGTGCTCATAACCTATAACAATTTATATACATTTATAGATCTTTAAGCACTGGATATGATGTTCAAAGTTTTTCAGAAGAGCCTCAAATATTCAAAAAGCGAAGTGATGCATGTGAGTTCTTTAAGCTTTTTCTATAAGGATGGAGCTGAGCTCCTCTAAATATTCGATGATTATGTTAAGATAAAATTTAATATTTAATTAGTTTTCACTCATCCTTTCAAAATATTAGAACATTTATTTTATTATAATCATCCTTAGTACATGTTTTTATTTTCGGCAGCATGTCGTCTGTAAATAGAACATTTCATATAAAACTTGTACCTGATAGCTAGTTGTTTTCAAGAAAATATTCATATAAATCATGCAACAACCTAAATTATTTACCAACACGCAATTCTCATCATTGCATCCGTCATGTAGGAGGCATTCAACATAAGCATGTATTTCAATAGTTCAATCAACAGTTCATAAAAAATAAACTATCTATCAAGATAATATGAACAATAAATAATAATGGATAGTTATGAGTTCGGTGCAGTTCTCACAAAGGCATATAGGTAAAAACAGAATCATGAGAGCATTAAATTTATAGCCATGAAAGACATATGCTCCCCCTGAATTATGCCCTAATCCATTTTATGCGTTTTCCAATTTTCCAAAATTTTAAGCCAAGTACTCTAAGATTTTTCAGTGATTTAAACTTGGCGTTGTAAACATAGGCTTATTGGACCAAAAAGTCACAATCAATATTTTTTAGGATCATAAGCCTACTTTGACTCTTTTCTTATAAATCTTAATTCGTGAGAGACACAAGTTAAGAATGACTTTGGAGTTTTACTGTTCGTGCATAGGTTTCTATGAATTTTGTTCCATCATCTAGATTGAAACCTGGACAATCATATCAGCCATTTGATACCAATCAAAAGCTCCAATTGATTTGACTTAAAGTTTGAGAGCTAATGAAAGGAATTTTGGATTAATACTCTTGAAAGATATATCATTATAAAGTTCAGAAGAGTATCTATGAGATGCTGAACATTTTCCAAAATATTTTCGTGCTAGTAATCAAGTTCAAGCTTGGGCAAAGAGCATATAGAAGAATATGAATATTGTGAACAATGCTCTTTGGAGAATGGAAAGTATCCTTCAAATATGATCAACAAGTAGAGCAAGGATACGACTCACTGAAAGGATGAAACTCTACTAGATATGATCGTGAAGTGGTAAAGTTTTCTTATGGAGGAGGAAGGTATTAGCATGAATCAAAACCAGAGAATTTTATATTTAAACCATAAGGAATTATTTCGATTGAATAGTAAGGCTTGAATTCCTTAGTTGATGACTCTAATTTTGATTACGAGAAGGATGTCTATTAATAAAAACCTGATGAACAAGGGGTTATGATCAACAATACTTAAGCCTAGAGAGATGACTAAAAATTTATTAGCCTTTTAAGGCTCCAAGATGAGTTTAAGATTAGACAATGCTTAATATATAATTCATTCCCTAAAGCTCAGTCTTACGCAATGGATAGAGTATGCTTAACATTAAATTTTCATATTTAAGTATGAGTTAAGAATTTAAAATTAAATACAAGGCAAACATGCCATGTCCATTTGGAAGTGGATTTTTATTCAAACAACCAATTATTTCATATTTCAACCAATGAGTATATGCATTAAGTTCAAATTGGTTATATACTTGGATTTGCAGATTGGCTTGATTCTCAAATGATCTTAGTATACCAAAGGTGGAATGAATATGCTAAGATTTGACATTTTAGGGACAGACCACTTTGTAGCCTTTTGGTCATCACATTCTCTACACCTAATCCTAAGATCTAAGGAAGAATTTAAATGATTAGGTAATTTCAATTTGAATCCATTTTTCCTTAGATCCTAAGAAATTTTGTGACAACCTGTTTAATTTCCCCATATATATATATATATATATATATATATATATTATATTACAAAATCACAAATCTCAACTCAGCAGATCATAATCCACCTGGACCTGTGGGTACCAGGGATACATCAGAACACATAACGGAAGCCTAAGTAGCAGGAAACATACAATCACAATATTATAAATACGAAAACATCCATCACATTACCATAAATACTAGAGTCACTAAGTCCACTATATTTCAGTATATACATCCCAAAAACAAGATCTAGGGACATTTCCCACAAAATCCAACTATCCCTACTAAAACACACCCTTCAAAGAGGGCAGACAAACAATACTAGATCAACGAGGCTTTTCCCGCTCTCCTATCAGGGGCTCTTGAAAAGTTATATAAAATTTTTGGGGTGAGACACCTCTCAGTAAGAGAAATAAACTAATACCAGTGTGTGGCAACATGAGTATTCCGTGTTATACATATACCATACAAAACATATTCAGTAACTGTTTTGTTAAATCTGGGAAAGCATATATATATATATATCATCAAACATGGCAGAACATACTGCATTATCATAAACATATTTCATCTCATATAATAATAATACAAAAACATTCCTGGTAGGTTAGCTAGCTGTTGTCATGTATTACCCCCACATGACTGGGTTGTGTGGCTCGAAGGCAGGACCTGACAATGGTTGGCTGACCACTACCGAGTAAGTTTGATGGGTCTGCCAGACCTGGTCCATACACCAGGGACGCTCACACACTTCTTAAAAATCACATGAATCATCCAATCTCACACCACTCCGTATAGCGGCGTTAACACAAATATCATGATCATGATGACCATGGACACATAGCAATGGTACCATGCAAGTGCTAGCCTAGACCAAGCTAACCAGGTTCTGATATCATATAACATATACTGAAACTATGATACATTGATATCTCATATCATTAATTATCAGATCAATCATATCATTTTGCATATATACGTATATCATGAAAAATCATCAGCCCATACGTTGGTATTTCACATTTTACCATAGCTCGGCTCGTACGCCGGCAAATCATAGCACAACCCGTACGCTGGCAAATCACATCCATAGCTTGGCCTGTATACCAAAAAATATATCAAAATCTTGGCCCATACACCGGTTTTCCATTATAAAAATCTGTATCATTAACACATTTCTAGAAAACAGTATTTCATAACAATTTCTACTCATGCCACACTAACAAGTTTTTCGCATATTCAACATACCATCATTTTCAACAATATTTTCTCAAATATAAATCATATATAAATAATTTATTTCTTGAAATCAAATGCTATAACAATATACATATTTTCATAAAATACTAACTTAGTTTATCCCTTTATCTGATTCCTGAAAAGGCTCTAAGAAAATGTTTCCCACACCCGCAGGGTTCCCAACTCAACACCCTGGAAACAACATTCCCGATAACTAAAGTTCAGTATTTCTACACGTATAACACTTCCTACAACTATCAAATAACCAAATACTGAGTAGAAAGTCTTACCCTGAATTTGGGATGGTTTCCAACTCAGCCCCATCGACGATCCGCTCCGGTAGACTTGCAGAGAACTTTTCCAAGAGCATCGTGCTGGCTTCAGATCGTTGAACCGGCAGAAATTTAGCCCAAAATCTTAGTAAGAAGGAGGAGGAATCGTATGATGAGAGAGAGAGAGAGAGAGAGAGAGAGAGAGAGAGAGAGAGAGAGAGAAAGAGAGAGAGAGCGAGAGAGAGAGAGAGATTTGGCGTAGGAAAATGAAGTGAAAATCAAGTTTAACCCTATTTATACTACGGGATTCATCGACGAGCCACGTCACCTCGTCGACGAGTCCTGTAGAAAGTTCGTCGATGAGCTTCAACCCTCATCGACGAATTTCAGGCTTCCAAAAATCCTTTCTCGGTATCTTCTCGTCAACGAATCCTAGCCTCGTCAACGAGTCTCCTATATTCGTTGACGAGGATCTGAAAATATTCGAGATTATTCTTCCCAAAATGCAACGTTGTTGACTGCCTCCTTCTGTTTCCGGTTTCTATTTCCCTTTCTTTTTATTATTTAAATACCATTAATCTTCGGGTCATTACAGATTTGCCTTCATAATTACCCACATCATTTCTTTGTCTAAGCCTCTAACACTTCTAGATGGATAACTGTATATGATGTGCCTTTTTCTTTCACCGTATAAACATACTTTATGTGCATGTGAAAAATTTTGCTTACTTACTCTAAATAAGGCATGCAGAAGAATATGAGTTTTAAAAGATGAACCCTTTTTTAAAGAAATAATTCTTTTTACTGCAAAGGGTTTAACAAGATTATTCTTTTCATTTTTAACTTTGGGTGTAACTTTAGAATAATCATCTATTTCTTCTTCTAATCAGATAATTTTCAATATCTTCTTAATATTTCTCTTTTCTAATGTGGCATGATAATCTTTTAAATTTTCTAATTGTGCTGCCAACTTTTTTACTTTTGTTTTTCAGAAAGATTTTCTATTTAGACATCCTAACTGTAATCTTATGAGCATTAAGAAATTTCTTTTTCGGTTTCTCATAAGATGTCATGCTTCCAAAATTAGATGCACATGATTCAACATATGATTTAATACATGAATTATCACCTAAATTAGTGCGTACATTATCATCACAAGAAACATAAGATGATTCATAGCATGATGTATTGCAAGTTATAATACAAGAATTATCAAATACATCATTAACTAAAATAGAAGGTGAATCGTATACCTCTTCATTAATAAACGTTATTGGCGCATGATTTACCTCCTCTTGATCTTTTGAAGTTAAAATGTTAAGAGTAGTAGACTCCTCCTCTTTGCTTTCTCCATATTTCCTGAAATGAAGAATAGCTTCCCAAGAGGGGGGGTGAATTGGATTCTTTTTGATAGTTTAATGATTTTTAGACTTTTGATTTTAACAACCTAGAAAACAAGATATATATGAATGATAACCACACTTAAGAATATTGAAATTTAAATTTACAAGTCAATCAATGAAATCATGATAATTCAATCACTCAATCAAAATGTAAAAGCTTTTGTTGATTTCCCTGTAAACTCTTAGTATACACTTTACTTGATCAAGATTTCCGTAGATTAATCAACGTACTCCCTTCTTGGGTTTCCGCAAACGATTAATCAAAACGTACCTTATAAATATCAAGTACTTTTGTTTCTTTCTCAATTTAGAACTTGCAATCTGCACTTATAAATCATACAACAATAGCAAGTAAAGAATGTAAAGTAAATCAGAGAGAAAGAGACAAGAATTTTTACGAGGTTCGGCTTCAACACAGCCTACGTCCTCGCCTTTGGAAAAACACCAAAGGATTTCACTATATCAGTTCTTTTACCTGGTGGAACAACACCTACTTACAACACACTTCTTCTATTAGACTAGAGCTCGCCTCTCCAAACAATAACCCCTTGTTTGGTCCAACGATTCAACAGCTCTGAATCGTTTAAAAATGATGATAAAGAAATTTGTGTACAAAAGAGAACTCTCACAATAGAGTAAATTAGTACAATGATCAACTCACTAATACTCCAAGGTAATTCAAATATAAGAAATTTAAAGCTAAATTCTTAGTATGAATTACCAAATGATTTTTCAAAGAAAATTAAAGATTCTGGTTTTTGAAAGCTTTGCTTCAAAGTATGAATCAATATTAGATAAAAAATTTAAACTCAAGAAAGTTTTAGATCCTTTGAGAATTTTGAAAACTTGAAGATCGGTTGATCTAGAAACTTTTGAAAACTTTGCTTGATCTAAAAACATTTGAAGGTTGCTTGCTCTAAAACTTTGAAGGTTGCTTGGATCTGAAAACTTTGAAGCTAGCTTGATTTCAAAAACCTTTGAATATTGTTTCAATAATAATAATCAATTTTCTTGTTACAAACCTTTGAAGATTTTGACTATTTATAGATGTTTTTAGAAGCCATCCATTACTCCCAAAGATTCCTATAATTCATTTCCAAATATTTTGAAATAAAAATGTTTAAAAACATGGTTTAAAAAATCTTCCTATGGAGAGAATTAATGCCAAAGTTCGAAGTCGCCTGCCACGACTTGGCAGTCGCCTGTCACAAGGCAACTCTCAACACAGAATGCTGGCAGTCGCCTGTCTTGTTCACGCAGGCGCTTGACTGGTTAGGCAGTCGCCTGTCTAGCTATTGACTTTTTGAAAAATCATTTTCTTAATATGGCAGTCGCTTGCCTCATCATGGCAGTCGCCTGGCCTTTCATAAAAAAAATCTTCTTTTCTTAAGCCCTTTTTATTTAAAAAATATTCTTCAAAAAAAAAATATTTTTGATTTTCTATGAGTTTCAAACCACTTTATATTTGAGTTTGATCTTGAAGTACTTACAATTAGAATATCCTTAATATAACTCTTTTAGTCTTCAAACTTATTCTTCCATCAGCTTTGTGGTTGCAATCTTTCCTTTGAGCTTTTCACAGTATACCTTTGTTCTTCATGCTCTTTATAGTCCATAGGCTTTACTTTGTATTCTTCAAGAATTCTTTGTAATTCATAATCTTCCTTTTGCACTTGTGCTTTACTGTTTTCCTGGAAAACTCTTGCTTGAAACATATTAAACATATCATTTGATTTGTTATCATCAAAATAAGAATTGTAAGCCTTATTAAGCCAACATTTCCTTTTCAGCTCTTCCCAAATTTCTTGTGCACTTTTACATGCCATGATCTCAAGAAAAACATTAGTCTCTAAAGCACAGTATAATAAATCTATGGCATATGAATTCGCATGCAATAACTTTATATCATTTTCGTTAGCTGGCATAAAAATTCCTTTGAAAATCACCTGCCAGACCCTCCAATCAATTGATTTCATAAATACGTTCATTCTAATTTTCTAGTGGGTGTAATTTACACCAAAAAATACAGGAGGCCTAGAAGGGGACTATCCCTCACCACCCAATAGGGGGTGAATTGGGTATTTAAAAAATTTTCTCCTATGTTTAATTCAAATCCACATTCAGTATAACTCAACTTAGGGTCTTTATAATCATTAACCAATTCAACAGAAATCAAACTGAGCAAAAATGTAAAGCAATTGAAGCAATCTCAGTATTTTTGAAACATTCATAGTAATTAAAATAACAACATTCAAGTGCGTAAATTTAAGTGCAAAAATTAAAGTCGATACAAGAAATGTTATCAGGGTTCGGCCAAACTAGCCTACGTGCCCGCTTCAACTCGCAAGCCCAAGGATTCCACTAATGCTCGCTTACTGGGTGGAGAGACATCGTTTATAACACCAGGTCAAATTACCAAGACTAACCTCAACCTTTACAAACTCTCTTTATAGGGCAGAGAATACCCACCTGAGGCCATGCCTGGAATACAACAGATAATCAATGCAATTTCGTGTACAATTTCAATGCTACTAGCAAAAACATATATGTACTACAATTCAGCACAGTAAACAATGCACTCATGTATGATAGAGAATTAAAGCTCAAGTGAGATTTGTTCTAAACAGTGTATCTACTCACAACAAGATATATATCAAAGTACACATATGAGTGAGCAAGGTCGCTGATTCTAGAAATATGTATTCACAATGTAAGCAAACACAGAATCTAAACAACCTTAAGCAAATACCTTAATAATATTTTTCAACAATAAAATCAAGAGGTAGTCAAGATTAGCTTTTCAAAAATATTTTGCAATAAGTACAAAATCTAGCCTTTGAATCTTACAACAAAGATGCAAAGATCCTTAAGCTGAAAAGAGTTATCCCAAGATAATATTTATCAAAGAAATAATTTGGAATTAACTTAAGTTAACTCTCTAAAAATAATTTCAACAATAATGAATGAGAGTATACTAGCTTTAAGATAATGTATGAAGCACACAAATATATTTACTCTTCAAGTTGCAACAATAATGCAAATGAAGAGAATGCAATAAACACTCTCTTATCAAAGATGATTTTTGCAAAAAGAGTTTGAGAGAGTATGAACAATATTTTCTTGAAAAATTATGAAGTATGAGCAAATAGGAATGTAAAAATTTAAGAGAACTTTTTGTTAATCTATTTGCTCATCTATTGCTAATCAAAGCAAATGAATGAATATTTACAGGTACTCCATAAATTATAGCCGTTGGGGATTGGTATTTTCAAAATGTTTAATCAAGTTTTAACCGCAATTATCGCAGTAAAAATGTGGCAACCCAAGAGTTTTGGTCGCCCGATCCTTAGGACCGGTCACCCAAACAGACACACAAAGAAAAGTACTTTTTCAAGTTCGGGTGCCCGAGGGTAAGCTCAGTTGGTTGAAGTCAAGACGATTTTTCAAACGCTTGAGGTTCAGTCGACCGATGAACGGTTCAGTCTGCCGAACTTCACAATTCGGTCGGCTGAGCTTATTTTGATCTAAATGTTCGGTAGGCTAGGGACAGTGGAAAAGTATCTTTTAAACATTTGGTCAATCTGGGACAGTTAGTTCAATTTCAGTTCGGTTGCTTGGGCTTCAGTCAACTATGTTGACTTTTACCTATTCGGTTGATCGAGGTATTATTGACGCCCTAAGTTCGGTCATTCGAAGCCCTTTCAAAAGTAAAGATAGGTTCTATTTTTGATTTAAAATTCACCCCTGATTGCATAGATATGACTTGTGAGTTTAAGGGGATTTTTCAAGTGATGTTTAGGAACCTAAGGTTGTTCTATGGTCATTTAAGCTAACCCACAAAATCCGGCGTCAGTCGACTAAATCCCTAAGGTCAATCTATGGTCTTGAGCATTAAACCCAAATCATGCATGAGATGCAAATATTACAGACCATTATTATAGACCCACAAGATAAAACTTAAATGTATTACAATTGAAAATAAATATGTCTGCTTCCTCTACTCTTTGCTCTTCTTGTCTTTATGGAATGCGTTAGATTATCTAGCTTTAAGCGTCTTGACTTCCATCTTCCCTTTCCCTTATGTGTGTTTTAAAATAGAATCCTTCTCAATCACTTAATGACACACATAAGATGATTGTGCTTTGTCAACATCAAAATAGGGATTGGACTCAAAAAGTCAACAATGTGTTTGGTTCGTGAATGTGGGATGAGATTCTTTGATATATTGATTGCACTAGTGTTATCACATTTGATTGGAACCATGTCATAGTGCAACCCAAAGTCCATAAGTTGTTGCTTCATATAAAGAGTTTGAGCACAACAACTTCCAACTGCAATATATTCAGCTTCGGTTATGGATAAGGCAATAAAATTTTGTTTCTTGGAGAACCAAGAAACTAGAGATTGTCCTATGTAATGACAAGTGCCACTAGTGCTCTTACGATCTACTTTACTACCGGCAAAGTTAGCATCTATATAACTAACAATCTCAAATGAGGTATTCTTAGGGTACCACAAACCTAACTCAATAGTCCCAATAAGGTACCTAAGTATCCTCTTAACTGCTAACAAGTGAGACTCCTTAGGTGCAGCCTAAAATCTAGTACACATACAAACACTAAACATAATGTCAAGCTTGCTAGCAGTAAGATACAAGAGACTACCAATCATACCACGATAAAGTTTGACATCAACAGGGATTTCTTGCTCATCTTTCTCAAGTTTAGTGGAAGTGCTCATAGGAGTTCATAGAATTTTACCGTTTTCCATATTAAATTTCTTGAGCAAGTCCTTAACATATTTTGATTGGCATATGAAAGTCCCATGTTTGGCTTGTTTGATCTAGAGTCCTAGGAAGAAGCTTAATTCACTAATCATGCTTATTTGAAATTCATTTTGCATGCATTTGGCGAACTCATTACACAGTTCATCATCTGTAATTCCAAAGATAATATCTTCAACATATATTTGTACAAGGAGCATATGATCATTTTTAGATTTAATGAAAAGTGAAGTATCAATTTTGCCTCTAGTAAAACCATTTTCTAGAAAAAAATCCATTAAACCTCTCATACCAAGCTCTAGGAGCTTGTTTCAATCCATACAGGGCTTTAGACAACCTATACACATGATTAGGATATTTATGATTTTCAAATCCTGGTGGTTGTTCTACATAGACTTCCTCATTTATATAATCATTCAAAAAGGAGCTTTTGACATCCATTTGATACAATTTAAAATCCTTAAAAGCAGCATATGCAAGTAGCATGCAAATGGCTTCCATCCTAGCCACGAGAGCATAGGTTTCCTTAAAGTCTATTCCTTCCTCCTGATTATACCCCCAGGCTACTAGCCTAACTTTGTTTCTACTCACTACACCATTTTCATCCTTTTTGTTTCTATAAACCCATTTGGTTCCAATAATAGTGTGATCATTAGGTCTAGGAACCAAGGTCCAAACTTTACTTCTTTCAAATTGATTTAACTCTTCCTGCATAGACATTACCCAAGATTTATCCTCTATGGCTTCCTTAATATTTTTGGGTTCTTCCTAAGATAAGAATGTAAAATGACTAACCAGGTTCCTTAAGGAAGCATGCGTGGTAACACGACGTGAGGGTTCACCTATGATTTGATCTAAAGGATGACTCCTAATAAATTTTTAGTCTCTAGGAAGTTCTTGAACCTCATTTTCAATTTTATTATCTTCAGTTGATTTATCATTAATCTCTGAATCTTTATCTACATTATTTTCAATGGAGAGCTTCTCTAATGCTTTTCTAATGTCAATATCATCTTCATCATCTCTTTGAAAAAGGATGGACTCAATAACAGTTAATGTTCTTTTATTAAATACTCTCTAAGTCTTACTGTTAAGTGAATAACCTAGAAAAATTCCTTCATCAGATTTTGAGTCAAACTTTCCTAGGTGCTTATTATCCCTAAGTACAAAGCACTTACAACCAAAGACATGAAAGTAAGATATGTTTGATCTATGGCCATTCCATAATTCATAAGGAGTCTTATTAAGAGAGGGTCAAATTAATACTTTGTTCATTACATAACAAGCAGTGCTCACTACTTCAGTCCAGAAATATTTGGGTAATTTATGTTCATTAAGCATTGTTCTACCCATTTCTTGCAAGGACTTATTCTTTCTTTCTACAACACTATTTTGTTGTAGGGCCCTAGGTGCAGAGAAATTATGAGATATACCCTCTAGGTCACAGTAGTTCTCTATGCCATCATTTTTGAATTCAGTTCCCCTATCACTTCTAATGTGCGTTATTTTGTAGCCTTGTTCATTTTGCATTCTTCTACAAAGTCTAGCAAATTGATCACATGATTCATCTTTATGTGTAAGGAATAGTACCCATGTGAACCTAGAAAAATCATCTACAATTACAAATGCATACAATTTTCCTCCTACACTCTGAACTTGATTAGGACCAAACAAGTCTAAGTGCAACATTTCAAGCGGTCTAGTGGTGGATATGATTTTCTTTTTCTTAAAACTTGATCTTGTTTGCTTACCCATTTGACATGCATCACAAATTTTATTTTTCACAAAAGGTGTTTTTGGTAAGCGTTTAACTAAGTCCCTTTTCACAAGTTTTGACAAAAGATCCATGCTAGCATGCCCTAGATGTCTATGCCACAACCAACTTGCTTTATTTATAGCAAAAAAACATGTTACATTTTGAGAAGTTAAGTTATCAAAACGTGGTGTAAACATTTTTTTGACGATCAGCAGTAAAAAAGATTTTGTTATCAGACTTATTTTCAACAATGCATTTATCATTTTAAAAGGACACCCTATAACCTTTATCGCTCAATTGACTTATACTCAGAAGGTTATGCTTTAAACCTTCAACTAATAAAACATTATCAATAACGAGGGAATGTTCCTTACCAACCTTACCTACTCCAATGATTCTGCCCTTTGCGTTGTCCCTGAATGTCATGAACCCTCCTTCTTTGGGAGTAATGGACAAGAACTTGGCCTTATCACCAGTCATATAACGTGAGCACCCACTATCCATATATCACTTATACTTAGATGAGGACGACCTTAAGCATACCTCATCATTGTGTGCCATCAAGCACAGGTTAGCAACCTCTAAGTCACTGCCATTAGTGTCTAAATCACTGCTATTTTGTTTGTACCACGTTGTGCCGAATTTTATTGTTTTTTTCTTTTTCTTTGATTTCTTTTTCAGCAATGGGTAGTTTGGTTTGATATGCCCAACTTTGTTGCAGTTGTAGCATGTGGGAGCATTTGATTTTTATTTTCTTTTGCTTTAATCTCCCTTTTTAGATACTGAATCTCTAAACCTTCTATATGGCCTGCTATTCTTTCTGAAGAACCTATTGAATTTTCTAGTAAGCATAGCCATGTCATCTCTTGATTTTGGTTCACTACAATCACTGGACATGTTAGAAGATGTTTTCAAAGCAGTCACCTTCTTTATTCTATTTTGCTCATTTACTCTCACATTAATGGCCAATTCGTATGTAATGAGTGACCCTATTAGTTCATCTAAGAACATTGTTTTTAAGTCTCTACTCTTAGCAATAACAGCAGCCTTTGCCTCCCAAATAGGAGGCAAACCCCTAAGAATTTTCCTAATCATCTCATATATGGGATAAGTCTTGCCTAATGCATGTAGTGAGTTAATGATATGAGTGAAACGAGTGTACATGCTCTAAATAGATTCACTAGTGTTCATCCTAAATGCTTCATATTCACTATTCAACATATCAATTCTACTATCCTTCACATCTCTAGTGCCTTCATAAGTAACCTCTAACTTTTCCCAAATTTCCTTGGTAGTAGAGCATGTCATAACCCTGTTAAATTCATTCACGTCAAGTCCATAGTATAAAATATTCATTGCAGTTGCATTTATACTTACAGCTTTCATATCATCATTAGTGTATTCTTCCTCAGTCTTAGGTACTCTAACCTCATCTTCAGTTTTCATGGGAACAAAATTTCCTTTGGAGACAACTCTCCACACCTTCCAATCAACAGTTTGAAGGTAAATATGCATCATTTGTTTCTAGAAGGTGTAATTCACATTGCTGAAAATAGGAGGATGTGTGGATGAGGGTCCCTCAGGAAAAGGGGTTACAGTATTACGAGTCATTTTGATTTTTTGTAGAAAAATGATTAAGTCTAAGCAACTAAACTTTGATACCAATTGTTGACTTTACTGTAATCCCAAGAGGAGGTGAATTGGATTTTTAAAGCTTTTCTTTCCTAGGTCAAATAGCCAACAGCAGTATTTCACAAGCCTAGGGTCAATCTAGAGCATATATAAAATAAACTAATAAATACAATTGAATTAAATTTGCACAAGTAAATCAACCAAGCATGCACAGTGTAGTAAAGCAAGTAAAGTAGAGATAACACTAGATATATTTTCTAGATTCAAAAAATGTGCTTATGTCCCCACCTCGGCTCGCAAGCCTGAAGATTCCACTACGATTCACTTAACTAGTGGAGCGGCGCCGGTTACAATCAGGTCAAATTAGCAGAGCTGACCACAACCTTTACACATAATCCTTCCGTGTAATGACCCAGCCCTTTACACAGACTCAGGTGTCACTCACATACATCAAATACCTATACCTGTTCAAGATATGGAAACAACCCGCCCTAAATAGGGACATACGGGTGTAAATCATACATAATCATGATGTAAATGTTGCGGAAAAACATAAACATCCATTGGGATTACTACTAGCCTTATACTAGAGTTCACTAATACATCCATAATTTACATACATTTGGACTTAGAGTAATTGTCATATTACAACCCTCCAAAAAGGACTTTCATCAAGTTTAGTACAAAATTTATATGCTTACGTAAGCTAACCAAAATAACCTCCCCAATCCCTTCATCTACTAGGACCGACACATGGACGGACCTGAAAACAAAGGTTGTAAGATAGGGTGAGACACCTCTCAGTAAGGAAGAAGGAGTTACAACAGTGTGTGACTGCATACATGCATATTTTCATTCAACATCTAGAATATAAATCAAATATTTTCAATACAGTAATGCATCGGGTATATCATTATTCATATTACAAAATTCCCACATCTGCCTTTCGACCATTTAATGATTTATCAGATGACCAACAGAAAAATATCCCTATAACCAGTTTTACCCCGTGGCTCGGGTTGTGCACTGGTACTCGTCCAATGCCCTGTTCGTGCAGACACTGCCGAGTACCTACATACGATCCTACTGCCCCCATTGGCCCAATATCAGCCAATGGTTTCACCCTGCTAGCCAACCATCTTGGTACCCACATCGTTTAATACGTGTGGTTGCACGTGTACATCTAGCTACAATATCATGCCGTATCATATAACAGTGGTTTCATTCCACCCTGCAAAGAAAGTATTTTTCAACCCTCCCGGGACTCTCAAGCTGTGGTTCTGTGTATCATAAATTCAATTTATACAAATATGATAACCTGCACATTTCCAATATTTTTCACAAATTCACATAATAGCATTGGGTTCAAACCGGTGTCTTTCCACTCAGTTTACCCTTCTTTGGTTACTGATGCCGCTCGGTGCATCACTAGCCTATGTTTATTCACATTATCAGTATAACAAATTTGGAACTTCGTTCCCATATTCTATATCAATAGTATAGAAAATCCATTCATTCCCATATCAACACATATCACACAAGTTTAATACAAAAACCCGCTAAATGATAGAAATTCAATATACATAGTTTAACTGAATAAATAAAGGATTCGAGCCTCTTCTACTATAGTATAAACACAAATAAACGATGTTTGTAAAAATTTTGGAGATTACACGTCGAAAACCTCGTTTTTACGAAAAACTGTAAAATCGTCAAACCGACATCTCTGCTCAGTAGAATTTCACAAATAAGCAGTTAAATCATAGATAATAACATAAACTAGCTTTTTAGCGGTTTAGTTTTCCAAAATAGTAGTTGTAATCAAATTCCCCTTACCTTATACTCGAAATGAAAGATCGTATGAAAACGATCCAAATCGACAACCCGAGATCCCGAAAATCTAAAACCACAGAACATAACCTTACTATGTTTTCTACTGCTATCCAAATATCCAATCAAAATTAGGATCAGATTCCTACCTCGATTCTTGGGAAAACCTGAAACTCTCCGAAACGACGATCCTATCCACTAAAAGTGTAGAGTTTCCTCTTCTGATCCACGCAGTATCCTCCGTTTTTGGAAACGGACGACGAACGACGAAGGATCTTAGCGAGAGAGAGATAGAGAAAATGAGAGAGAGAGAGAGAGAGAGAGAGAGAGAGAGAGAGAGAGAGAGAGAGAGAGAGAGAGAGAGAGAATGAGAGAATAAGAGAGAATAAGAGAATTTATAAAATAAATCCTAACTTAGCCCTTAAGTAATCTAAATAAATATCTCCTCCAAGATATTTATATATAAATATCTCAAAATATCTTCTCCAAAATATCTTTTTATTTATTTATTTATTTATTTATTTTTATTATTTATAATTATTATTATTTTTTCGGGTCGGGTTACTACATTCCAGGCTAGATTATCACCCCTTCAGGCCACGCCTAGAATATAACAAATAATCAATACAAATTTTGTGTACAAAAATAAGTGCTTCTCCAATAAGTAGATTTGTACCAGTATAACCAATGCACTTCAAAATGATAAGATCTATAAGCTCAGTGAAGGCAATATTACATCTCTCAAGATAATATCAATGTGACAATCAAAGTGTGAGAGTATGCTATAATAATATCTTTAAAACAATATATATATAAATATATCAACCACAAATAGGGTTTCAAAGATTTCAAAAGTATAATCAAATATCTCAAAAATATTTCCAAAAAATCAAGCACAAGAAATATTTAGAACACAAGCTTGTCAAAAAATATTTTCTTCAAAGAAAACACAAGACAAGCTCAAGAGTCTTGCAATAAAAATGCAAAAACTCACAAGCTAATAAAAGTTTCCCCACAAAATGAATTTATGAATTAAATCTATAGGGAAAAACTTTTGGGCTTTGACTCTTAACAAAATCAACAAGCAATCACAACAATGAGAGTATAAGCTTGCATAGGAAGTGTAGGTCTCACAATACTCTCACTGAATATGATTTTTCAAGGGAATGAGCAAAGGATGAGTATTTGGGCTCATATGTGAAGGAAAAGCACTAGAAATTTTAGAGAGAAATTTTCTTAATCAAAGCTCTAAATTAATTGTTAATCTTTGCAAAAGGGAGCATATATATAGCTTTCACCCAAAAAGTAGTCGTTTGGACACATAAGGGATAATTAAAATTGTTTTAAAACATTTTAACCTTAATTAACCCGAGTTACTACAGTTAAAAATATGGCAACCCGAGAGTTTCGGTCGCCCGAACCTTAGGGTTGGTCGCCCGAACACTCACAATTGGAAAAGTTGAATTTTCAACTTCGGGTGCTCGAGAACAGGTTCGGGTGGCTAAACCAAGGCGATTTTCCAAACGCTCGAGGTTCGGTCCCCTAGTTCATAGTTCAGTTTGCCGAACTTCTCATTTTGGTCGCCCGAGGTATATTTGAATGTAAGGTTCGGGTGCCCGGGGAAGGTGAAAAAGTCAGTATTTATGGTTCAGTCGACCGTGAACAGTGTGTTCATTTTGGGCTGGTCACCCGAGCCAAGTTAACCTTTTGAATTTTCACCCATTTGGTCGAATGAGGTGTTTTCAATGCACAAAGTTTGGTCGCCCAAAGTCCTTTCAAACTTAACAACCAAGTCCTAATTTTGAGAAAAATTTCCCCCATTTGCATGGTTATGATCTGTAGAATAGAGGAAATTTTTCCAAGTGATTATGTAGGGACCTAGAGTTGATCTAAGGTCTTTGAGCTTATAGTTCCTACCATGCATGTCATGCATTAATTATTACAGAATTTTGATTATTATTACAGACCCGAATGATTAAAAAGATAAAATATAGATGTAAACAATTTTGTCTTCATTTTCCTTGCATCACTATACGCCACCATATGATATAAGACTTTGTCCAATCATGCAAGACTGATCCTCACACAAATTCAGGGCATAGATTAGATACACATATATTTTTCATTATCAAAATGGGATATGACCTATAAGGTCAACAATCCTTACTGAGAAGTGTCTCACCCCAGTGATTTATTAACTTTTCAGGTCCTTCTGGAGATTGAACTTGAAAGCCGGGGCAGAGTTTAGTTTTTGTGACTATGAGTGAATGTAAGATACAAGAACATATAAGTTTTTGTTTTAAATGTTGGTTATGTAATAATGGACAGATGGAAACTCTTTTTGATTGTATGGTACTCTAAGTATTTTATTTAAGGCAGTTTAATAATTTTTTGTTACATGAATGATATTTATGGTATCAGAGATAAGTGAATGGAACATATAACACTCCGGGCCCCACTTGGTGAGTTCAGGGTGTTAAAATAGCCTAGTATTCTACCTCAGTGTTGGATTGTGCGACGGTGATTTGTGTTGACTTTTTAAGTCTGATCCCTATTTTGATGATGACAAAGCACTTGCAACTAATGTGTGTGCTTAGTACTTGAACAGGTTAATAATTCAGAACACACACATGGAAAAGGAAAATGGAAGCCGGAAAGGCCTTAGTGCTCACATTCACTTGGCAGATTCCATAAAGAACAAGAAGAGCAAAAGAAGATTGAAGACATTTTTTGTTTTCTAAATTGTATATGTGTGTAGTTTATGGTTTGTAATAATTGCATGGCATGCATGATGTGAATGACAAGCTCAAAGACCATAGATTGACCTTAGGTCCCCAAACACCTCATGAAAAATTCTCTTAGCTAAAATTTCATACTTATACAAACAGGGATTAACTTATTAGGTCAAAGTTGGGCTTACCTTGATTTTTCAGGGGACTCGGTAGACCGACCTATGGCATTATAAATGTGATGACCTGCTTAATTTACCATTCTTTTTCCTTCCATAACAACAAAACCAATATAATAAACCCAGCAGATCATAATCAACCTGAACCCGTGGGTACCAAGGATATATCAGAGATATAGTACGAAAGCCTAAGCAGCAGGAAACATAAAATCATAAACATCTCATAATACAATATACACAACACCATTCATCACAATACTAGAGTTACTACATTCATCATATACAATGCAAAACAGTCAAAAACTAGTCCTAGGGTCGTCGCCTAAAATCCATCTGACCCTAGAAAATACCTACCCTTCAGATAGGGTAGAACTAACGAACTCTAGCACTGCAGAGCTTTATCCGGGCTCCTATCTGAGGCTCTTGAAATGTTGATATAATTTGGGGTGAGAAACCTCTCAATAAGCGAAAATAAACTAGTACCAGTGTGTGGCAACATGAGTTTTTCCGTGTTATACATAAATCATACATAAACATATTTAGTAACTGTCTGTATCATATTTGGGAAAACATACATAATCATCACATGGTAGAACATACTGGATTTCTACAAACATAATTCATATCATATATCAATAATACAAAAATAACTTAGAAGGTTAGCTGGCTAGTGTCATGTAGTACCCCCACATGACTAGGTTGTGTGGCCCAAAGGTGGGACCTGACAATGGCTGGCCGACCATTGCCAAGTCAAAAGTACATTTTGTAAGTACGATGGGTCTGCTAGACCTGGTCCATACACCAGGGGTGCCAAAACTTCAATAAACCACATTAACTATCCTTCCTCACGCTACCCCGTACGACAACAATAACATAATATCATGTTAATCATGAACACATGGCTACGGTACCGTGCAAGTGCAAGCCTAAACCAAGCCAATTAGGTTTTGATAACATATAACATATTTCAAATTGTGATACATTGCTATTCCATAATAATAATTGTCAGTTCAATATCATCATATCACATTTCATATATAACGTGAAAATCATCGGCCTGTACACCAGCATTTCATATTTTATCAATCACAGCCCGTACGTCGTATCACATATCAATAAGAGGCCCGACCCGTACGCCGACATATCATATAAATGGCTAGGCCCGTACGCCAACATATCATGTAACAAGCTCGGCCCATACGCTGGCTTATCATGTAATAAGCTCGGCCTGCACGCCAACATATCATATAAGAACATTCTCGGCCCGGACGCCGGTATATCATATAAAACTCTCGACTCGTACGCTGATTTTTCATATTAAAACTCTCGGCCCGTACGCTGGTTTATCATTGTAAAACTCTGTATCATTTAGCATTTCTCAGAAAATAGTAATGCATCATAAATTCTCCTCATGCCTCACAGAATGGGTATTATGTATATTCAGAACATATTGTCATTTATAGCAATATTTCCCAACATCATGCATATATATATACATATATTTTCCTGAAATCAAATGCTATAAGATTATACATATATTTTCATAAAACAACCAGCTTAGTTTATCCCCTTACCTGATTCTTGAAAAGCCCCTAAGATAATTTGTCCTGCACCCGTAGGGTTCCCCGTTCAACACCCTGAAAATGATATTTCTCAGAACAAAAATTCAGTATTTCTATGCGTACTACGTTTTATACAACTATAAGAAAGTCAAATACTGAATAAAAGTCTTATCTTGAATTTGGGATGAAATCTAAACTAGCCCCACCGACGATCCACTCCAACAGATTTGTAGAGAACTTCCCCAGGAGTGTCATGGTGGCTTCGGATCATCAATCTGAAAAAGAACGGACCTAGAAATTAAGAAAGATGAGTAGGGAACTAAAGAGGAGAGAAAGAGAGAGAGAGAGAGAGAGAGAGAGAGAGAGAGAGAGAGAGAGAGAGAGAGAGAGAGAGAGAGAGAGAGAGAGAAGGGTTGGTGAGTCGAATTTCAGCTAAAAAATGAAGTTTTGGCTATTTATACACTAGCCTTCATCAACGAGCCACGTCACTTCGTTGACGAGGTCAACAAGGAAATTCGTCGATGAATTCACACCCCTCGTCGACGAATTTCAGGATCGCCTAAAACCCCTTTTGGTATCTTCTCGTCGATGAGACACGTCTCCATCAATGAGCCCCTCCTGTTCCCTCGTCGACGAATCCTCTGTGTTCGTCGACGAGGCTTTATTTCAATATTAAGATACAATTTCCTTCTCTCCTTCTTCTATTATTTAAATACTATAATTCCATTGGGTCACTACATTCTCCCTTCCTTATAAAAATTTCGTCCTCGAAATTTGCTATTCATGTGATTCATCACTCTTTAAAAGCAAAACAATTTACTTATTTTGTTACTTACCCTCACTTATGGTAGAGGAATACCATGGTTACATTTCAAGTCTTAGGAGATTACATATACAAAATAAAATTCTCCCAAAACTAAAATACTACTCACTAACTAAACTATTACATGTACCTGTAAAAGAAACATTACCTACTATTACACTTCCCTCAATAATTGTGGATATCTCTGCCTTATCTGCTCTTCGAGCTCCCAAGAAGCTTCTTCTATTGCGTGATTTCTCCACAAAACTTTTACCAGGGGAATATTCTTATTACGTAACTCTTGTACTTTCCTATCTAGAATCTGTATTGGTACCTCCTCATAAACCAATGAATCGCTAAGCTCTAATTCACCATAACTGATAATATGAGAAGGGTCTGTGACGTATTTCCTCAACATAGAAATGTGAAATACGTCGTACATCTTGGATAGAATAGGTGGTAAAGCTAACCTGTAGGCAACCATCCCCACTTTATCTAGAATCTCAAATGGGCCAATAAACCTAGGGCTAAACTTACCCTTCCTCCCGAACCTCATAACCCCTTTTAACAGAGTTATCTTAGAAAATACATAGTCACCAGCATCAAACTCCAACTTCCTACGGCGGTTATTAGCATAACTTTTTTGTCACCTCTGAGCTGCAATAATCCTATCTCTGATGAGTCGAACTTTATCACACACTTGTTGTACCAGCTCTGGCCCCACAACTCACCGCTCACCCATCTTATCCCATAATAAAGGAGAACAACTTCTCCTACCATATAGTTCTTCAAATGGTGCCATGTCAATGCTGGTCTGATAACTGTTATTATACGACAAATTCCACCAGCGGCATAAATTGAGTCCAATTGCCCCCAAAATCTAGCATGCATGCTTGAAGCATATCTTCTAATATCTGAATCGTCCTCTCATTCCGCTCGTCTGAATGAGGATGGAATGTCGTGCTAAAAGACAACTAAGACCCTAGAGCCTCCTGCAAGCTCCTTCAAAAATGTGACGTGAAGTGCGGGTCTCGATTTGATACAATAGATATTGGCGCCCCGTGAGAACGCACTATCTTCTGAATATAAATCTCCGCTCACAGCTGTTGTCCCACTCAAAATGGACGTTCTTCCTAGTTAGTCATGTTAGAAGCCTCGATAATGCTGAGAATCCTTCAACAAAATAACGGTAATACCCAGCTAGCCCTAAGAAACTCCTAATCTCCTAGACATTCCTCAGTCTAGTCCAATTCACTACCACCTCAATTTTACTAGGATCCACAAATATACCATCTCCTGAAATGACATGCCCTAAAAACACAACTTTCTCAAGCTAAAATTCACATTTACTAAACTTAGCATACAACTTCCTTTCCCGAAGTGTTTGTAGAATCTGCCTCAAATGTGCCTTATGCTCTTTATAACTCCTTGAATAGACCAGTACATCATCAATAAAAACAACAACAAAACTAGTCTAAGTATTGATGAAAAATCCTATTCATTAAATCCACTAATACCGCCGGAGCATTCGTCAGACCAAATGGCATAACGAGGAATTCATAATGCCCGTATCTGGTCCTGAAGGTTGTCTTTGATACATCCTCTGCTTTCATTTTCACCTGATGATAGCCTGATCTGAAGTCAATTTTAGAATACACATGTGTACCCTGAAGCTGGTCAAACAAATCCTCTATACAGGGCAGAGGACGCTTGTTCTTGACTGTCACTTTATTAATTTCCATATAATCTATACACATCCTCATAGTCCCATCTCTCTTCTTCAAAAATAATACTGGATCTCCCCACAGAGATACACTAGATCGTATTAAGCCCTTATCAATAAAATCTTGCAACTGATTTTTCAATTCTGCCAACTCTGCTGGCGTTATTCGGTAAGGTACTTTAGAAATCGGCATTGTACCTAGAAGCAGATCAATAGAAAAATCTACCTCACGAACAGGTGGCAAGCGTGGTAACTCATCTAGAAAAACATCCGTAAACTCCTTTACCACTGGCGTACTAGTGAGCTTCAATTCATTCCCTGACATTTCCTTCACAAATGCCACAAATCCCTAACAACCACTCAACAGTAGTCTCCTCACCTGAATAGCTGAAACTAACTGAGGCAAGGATTGCACTCGCGATCTTAGAAATCTAAATTCCACTTTTCCTAGAGGTCTGAATATCACTTCTCGTGTATGACAATTTATGCTGGCAAAATTAGCTGCTAGCCAATCCATACCAAATATGACGTCAAACCCATGCATGTCTAGCACTACTAAATCAGCTGATGGAATCCTTCCCTGAACATCAACTAGACAGCCATAGAGTACCCTACTACACCTCATTGCTGACCTAGTCAGTGTAGATACCAACAATTTAGTGTCTAACAACTGTGTTTTTGCTCCGCATAATTTAATACACCCCGTAGCTACGAATGAATGTGTGGCTCCTGAATCAAACAATGCAATAATTTTAAAAGAAAACATACTAACCATACATGGCACCATGTCATTAGCTGTCTCAGCATCACCCGACGTCAGAGCGAACACTCTGGATGGAGCCATATTTTTTTGTTGGCCTCCACGTGGCACTTGATAACCTCCTTGGTACGGTCTGGGAGCCGGAGCAGCATCTGGTGGTGTAGGGCAATCTCGCACCAGATGTCCCTGTCTACTACAGTGACAACAAACAACTCTCCCTACTCGACACTCTCCCCAGTGTCTCCCCCCACAAGCCTAACAGACAAGAGGATTCTACACCGTTTGAACCTCACGATCCCCAGTCTCCTCCCTCTGTTTTTTGCCATAGTTTCCTCTCCTCCACTGACCCG
Organism: Malania oleifera; assembly: GCF_029873635.1. Lineage (NCBI taxonomy): Eukaryota > Viridiplantae > Streptophyta > Magnoliopsida > Santalales > Ximeniaceae > Malania > Malania oleifera. Next base: position 89,863,477 of record NC_080424.1, read on the forward strand.
GCCTATGACCCTACTGGTAGCCTAAAGATGCAGATCTCTTCTTCTGTCCCTGCTCCTCTGCATCCATACGCTCACCAACCTCTGCCAAGGTTGCTCTGTCGACTAACTCAGCAAAGTCTCGAATCTTTAGTACCACCACCTTCTTGAATATGCCTTTCCTAAATCCTCTTTCAAATTATCTCGCCTTTTTCACTTCATCAGGAACAATATACGGAGCGAAACGAGAGAGCTCTACAAACCGTGCCGCATACTGCTGGATTGATAATTGTCTCTGCTTCAAACTTAGGAAATCCTCCACTTTAGCCTCCCTGACAGTAGATGAAAAATATCTATCGAAAAAAAAAACTATTTAAATCGATCCCATCTCATGGCTATCGACGTCGACCTCTGCTGCTCCAAAAGTATCACAACAGTCCACCACCTCTCGGCCTCCCCCGTTAGTTTAGAAGTGGTGAAGAGAACCCTCTGCTTTTCCGTATACTATAGCACGACTAAGACTTTCTCGATCTCCTGCATCCAATTCTCGAAAGTTGCAGGATCAACCCCTCCTGAAAACGCTAGAGGATTCATCTTAGTGAACTTCTCTATAGTGCACCCATGGCCTGTAGATGGATCTCCCTACTCTCTAGAGCTCCTAGTGACTATGCCATAACCTGCTGAGCCACGTTGCATAGTACTGCATCAGAATCGGTCCCGACTACACTCGAGAGCCCTGCTCCATCACTGCCACTCGCATGGGCACTACTTCCTCCTGGATCCATCCTGAAACACAATAAACTTAACTTAGGAACTCTAAACTTATTGCTTACACACCTAACATAGTTGCCCATCTTAACTTCCTTAACTCATTCCTTACTCTAGTCCTACCTTCTAGGAACACAACCCGACAATAGTTTACTATGATTTTCCTGAAATCGTCACCCCAGCAAAAGCACAGAAACCACCATGAAAGTCCTGCTTCTAGATTGTAGAACAAAACCTTAAATAATTTTCCTATACTCTAGTATCATTTCCGCTGCACTCTAAAGTCTACAGAACCTAGCTACCTAGGCTCTGATACCAAACTGTAACGACTTGCTTAACTTACCATTTTTTTTCCTTCCATAACAACAAAACCAATATAATAAACCCAGCAAATCATAATCAACCTAAACCCGTGGGTACTAGGGATACATCAGAGATATAGTATGGAAGCCTAAGTAGTAGGAAACATAAAATCATAAACATCTCATAATACCATATACACAACACCATTCATAACAATACTAGAGTTACTACACCCATCATATACGACCCAAAACAGTCAAAAACCAGTCCTAGGGTTGTCGCCCAAAATCCTTCTGACCCTAGAATATACTTATGCTTTAGATAGGGTAGAACTAACGAACTCTAGCGCTGCAGAGCTTTATCCGCTCTCCTATCTAAGGCTCTTGAAATGTTCATATAATTTGGGGTGAGACACCTCTCAGTAAGGGAAAATAAACTAATGCCAGTGTGTGACAACATGAGTTTTTCCGTGTTATACATAAATCATACATAAACATATTTAGTAACTATCTGTATCATATTTGGGAAAACATACATAATCATTACATGGTAGAACATACTGGATTTCTACAAACATAATTCATGTCATGTATCAATAATATGAAAATACTCTGGAAGGTTAGCTGGCTAGTGTCATGTATTACCCCCGCATAACTAGGTTGTGGGGCACGAAGGCGAGACCTGACAATGGCTAGCCAACCACTACAAAGTCAAAAGTACAGTCCGTAAATACGATGGGTCTGCCAGACCTGGTCCGTACACCAGGGGCACCAACACTTCAATAAACCACATTGACTATCCATCCTCACGTTGCCCCGTACGACAGCGATAACACAATATCATGATGATCATGAACACATAGTTACGGTACCGTGCAAGTGCAAGCCTAAACCAAGCCAATCAGGTTCTGATAACACATAGCATATTTCAAATTGTGATACATTGCTATTCTATAATAATAATTGTCAGTTCAATATCATCATATCAAATTTCATATATAACGTGAAAATCATCGGCCCATACGCCGACATTTCCTATTTTATCAATCACAACCCGTACGCCGTATCACATATCAATAAGAGGCTCGGCCAGTATGCCGACATATCATATAAATGGCGTGGCCCATACACCGGCAAATCATGTAACAAGCTTGGCCCGTACGTCGGCATATCATGTAACAAGCTCGGCCCATACGCCAACATATCATGTAAGAACATCCTTGGCCCGTACGCCGATTTATCATTGTAAAACTCTGTATCATTTAGCATTTTCTAGAAAACAGTAATGCATCATAAATTCTGCTCATGCCACATAAAATGGGTATTATGTATATTCAGAACATATCGTCATTTATAGCAGTATTTCCCAACATAATGTATATATATATATATATATATATATATATATATATATATATATATATATATATATATATATATATAAATATATTTTCCTAAAATCTAATGCTATAAGATTATACATATATTTTCATAAAACAACCAGCTTAGTTTATCCTCTTACCTGATTCCTAAAAAGCCCCTAAGATAATCTGTCCTACACCCACAGGGTTCCCCGTTCAACACCCTAAAAATGATATTTCCCAAAACAAAAATTTAGTATTTCTACGCATACTACGTTTTCTACAACTGTAGGGAAGACCAAATACTAAATAAAAGTCTTACCTTGAATTTGGGATGAAATCTAAACTAGCCCCACCGACGATCCACTATAGCATATTTGTAGAGAACTTCCCCAGGAGTGTCGTGGTGGCTTCGGATCGTCGATCCGGCAAAGAATGGACCCAAAAATTAAGAAATAAGAGTAGGGAACCGAAGAGGAGATAGAGAGAAGGGTTGGTGCGTCAAATTTCAGCTGAAAAATGAAGTTTGGACTATTCATACACTGGCCTTCATTGACAAGCCACGTCACTTCGTCGACGAGGTCAAGAAGACAATTTGTCGACGAACTCACACCCCTCATTGGCGAAATCCAGGATGGCCCAAAACCCCTCTCGGTATCTTCTCGTTGATGAGACATGTCCCCGTCAACAAGCACCTCCTGTTCCCTCGTCGACGAATCCCCTATGTTCGTCTATGAGACTCTGTTTCAATATTAAGATACAATTTCCTTCTCTCCTTCTTCCATTATTTAAATACTATAATCCCTCTAGATCACTAAAATAAATGCCTTAGTCGACTGACCCAGTCAAAAGTTAATTATTTGACTTGTCTTAGGCGATTGTCCCATTTAACACACATTTTCCTCGGACGCCCGAACCATAATCCCAGGCTGATATATCTCCCTCAGCAAGTTATGGCTGAGATTGCATGGATCTCTAGGGAGCAGGGAGGACCATCAGTAGACCAGGGCTGCAGTATAGAGAAGTTCAACAAAATGAATCCTCCGGCATTTTCAGGAGGAGCTGATTCCACAGTTGCCAAAAATTGGATGCAGAAGATTGAGTAAACATCGTCGGAGCTCTAGGGGGCCGATGTGTTAGTGGGCTTTTCAGGAATCAGGTAAGGGGATTAAATTAAGTCAGTAATTTTATGAAATTTGAATCAATTTAATTGTTATGTTTATATAAATATATTTATTTATTCATTTGGGAATTTAAAGGCTATTTTGAAAAACAACCGTTCGAAATGAATTTTACAAACCTAGGATATATGGTATGATATTTTTGAATAAAATGAACGATGGAAAGCTTATTTGTTTATATGGATATGTTAAAATGTAGAAAATCATTGACAGATGATTTAATTGGTATGAATTATTGTATATCTGGATTTGGGATTTTGAAATACTGAATTGTTTGAGAAATACTAGAAATGCTTGTGAAAATACTAGAACTGTTTATGAAATGCAGGAGTTTGAACTAACGGCCAATGGCCGAGTATTGTCTGATTGGCCAAGGGCCAAGATTATTATTTGACGGTCGAGGGCCAAGTTTTAGTTGATGGCTATATGCCGAATAGTATTTTGTGGCCGGGGGCCAAGTTTTTGGAATAATAAAAAATATATGTGAATTAACGTTTTAAATGGTGATTTCTATTATCTAAATTGCATGATATGCTTTAGGAACCCTAGGGATCAGTGTATTGTGAGCATGGTACCGTTGATAGGGATTTGTTATGTGGCCATGTGCGCCCACACCTGTGCTGAGAGGTGTAGGGTGACCTTGTCCAATTTGCCTACGTGAGGTGAATACACCCTTGGGTGAGGGCAATCGAACCAACAGTTGGATCTGCGTATACCTACGGAGTATGTTAGCGGAGAGTACAGATGACTATTGTTTGGGTGGATCCCCAGGACATTAGTCTAGCCTTCGGGCCGCACAACCCATGCCATGGGGGAAGTGAATGGCGTGTTTGTCACAAGGAGTGTCTTATATGCATATATGTTAATTTATGTGAATATGAATAATTAATAAGATAATTTAGAGGGCTTACCGAGAAAGGTGAGTGCCCTGATAGCAGTAATGGTACTAGAGCAGAGGGAAGTTACTTGTGTGGGCGGGTAATCTTCCCTATCCTCGGTTAATTATGTGTGTGAGTGAAAAGTAGGAATGTTTTCATAAAAGTGTTTATCTACTTAGTGAACTAGTTATTTTCTGTACACTAAATGCATGTTGGCCACACACTAACATTAACTTAGTCTCTCCCTTACTGAGTTATGTCTCACCCCTACTTTACAAACTATCTTTTCAGGAAATCCTAGAGATCGAGTCTAGCGGGCTAGAGGTGTAAATTTATGTAGGTAGTGTATAGATATGAATCTTATTTTTGTTTAGTTTTATGGTATGTAATTATGTGGAAATGGATATATTTGTGTATAAGGATAGATAGAACTCTAGTAATGTAATTTGAGGATTTTGTATTTTATTTTCTCTGCGTATATATGCTTTATATATGATGAATATGGTATTAGGTACACAGATGTCACAAAAGTAGCACTCCGGCCCTACGTGGCGGGACGGAGTCGTTACAGGTGGTATTAGAGCCTAGGTTTGCTAGGTTTTGCCGACTTTGAGGATTGATAATTACCAAAGTATAGGTTAAGATAAGATAGGGATAGGATTGGGTAGGTTAAGATGGGTTTTAGTTTAGAAGCTTAAAGGCACAAATCTATTGACGAACTTCTGTGATTTTCTGAATCAGTCGCGAGTTTTAGAAAACCATGGTAAATCCATCGATGGTTTCATTTCTAAGTTGAGAGACTGGAACTCAGAAAATTTAGGTTGAAATGTTAGGATGAGTGGGTGTGTGTGTGAAGTTAATGTTAGGATGGACATTTTTAGCTCAATGGTTTTGTGATAGAATTTGAGTATGAATTATTAAATTAGAACCCATATATTATATCAATTCCATATTGTCAGATAGTGTCATTGTATTATTTGATTCAGGTGCAACCCACTCGTTTGTGTCTCGGGGATTTGTTAAATTAGGTGGGTTAGAAGCTCAATTGTTAGAGACTGAGTTAGTAGTGGGTACACTGATAGGGTCAGTGTTAATATGTAGCAAGGTGATCAGGGATTATCTAGTAGAGATTCAAAGGAGAGTGCTGCCTGCTAGTTTGATAGTCCTTGATATGCATGGTTTTGACATTATTCTGGGTATGGAATGGCTAGTATCCAGCTACGCGAGCATTAACTGTCGTAGGAAGGAGGTGGTATTCAAACCTCCTGGGGAGCAGGAGTTTGTACTTGTTGGGTTGTGTGTGCGTTCGGCACCACAGATCCTTTCGGCTATCCAGACAAAGAGGTTACTTTTGGGGGAATGCCGGGGTTACCTTGCAGTGGTGAAGGAAACGCCAAAGGAGGAACTCAAGTTGGAAGATATCCCAGTGATAAGGGAGTTCTCTGATGTTTTTCCAAAGGATTTACCAGGATTGCCTCCTGATTAGGAGGTGAAATTTACAATTGATCTGATCCTAGGGATAGCACCAATCTCCAATGCCCTATACAAAATGGCTTCAGCTGAACTAAAGGAGTTAAAGGAGCAACTACATGAGCTTCTGGACAGGGGATTTATCAGACCGAGTGTATTGCCCTGGGGTGCACCGGTGTTGTTTGTGAAGAAGAAAGATGGGTCGATGAGGATGTATATTGACTACCGGGAGATTAATAAAGTAACAGTGAAGAACAAGTATCCATTACTCAAATTGACGATTTGTTCGATCAGCTTCAGGGTACACAGATTTTCTCTAAAATTGATTTGCGATATGGATATCATCAGGTGAAAGTTAGATCAAATGATGTATCAAAGACTTATTTTCAGACACGGTACGGCCATTACGAGTTCTTGGTTATGCCATTTGGGTTGACCAATGCTTCAACGGTATTTATGGATCTGATGAATAGGGCATTCCACGAGTACTTAGACCAGTTTGTTATTGTATTCATAGATGATATTTTGGTCTCTTCGAGGAGCCCTGTGGAGCATGAAGCTCATCTGAGACTAGTACTTCAGGTGCTCAAGGAAAAGAAGTTATTTGCTAAACTTAAGAAATGTGAATTCTAACTAGAGCAAGTTGCATTTGTGGGTCATGTGGTATCCAAGGAAGGGATTTTAGTGGATCCAAGCAAAGTAGAGGCTGTAGTTGATTGGGTAAGGCCGAAGAACGTGCAGGAAGTCAAAAGTTTTCTAAGTCTTGCCGAATACTACCTCTGATTTTTCGAGGGGTTCTCCATATTATCAGTGTCTTTGACATGACTCACGAGGAAGAATGTGAAGTTTGACTAGACCAACGAGTGCGAGCAAAGCTTCTAGGGGTTCAAGAAGCGTCTAGTCACTACCCCAGTGTTGACCCTTCCATCAGGTGATGGTGGATTTGTAATTTATAATGACACATCGTAGAAGGGACTTGGTTGTGTTCTAATGCAGCAGGGGAAAGTCATTGCGTATGCGTCTTACCAGTTGAAAGAGTACGAAAGAACTATCCTACGCACAATTTGGAGTTGGTAGCAATTGTGTTTGCGTTGAAGATCTAGCGACACTACCTTTTTGGTGTAAGGTGCGAGATCTTTACTGACCATAAGAATCTCAAGTACTTCTTCACCCAGAAGGAGTTGAATATGAGGCAGTGCAGATGGCTCGAGTTGATAAAAGATTATGACTGCACCATTAGCTATCACCTAGGAAAGGCGAATGTGGTAGCCGATGCATTGTGCCAAAAATCTAGGGGTACGTTAGGCTCAGCAGTTATGGCTTCACACTAGATCATGATGGACATGGAGAGGTTGGGTGTAGAATTGGTAGAAAGGAATCATCATGCGTTCATTTCTAGTCTAGTGGTTCAATCTAATTTACGGGAGAGAATCAGAACAACTCAATTGAAAGATGCAGAGTTGATGGAGATTGTAGAGAAGATACAGGATGAGCAACACACGGACTTTAATGTTACTGGGGATGGATTTCTCAAATTTCACACTCGATTGTGTGTACCAGATGACATAGAGATAAAGAGGACTATTCTAGGGAAAGCTCACCATTCTCTTTATACTGTTCACCCGGGTAGCACGAAAATGTATAGAGACTTGCGTGAAACATTATGGTGGAGTAACATAAAGAGGAAAATTGCTAAATTTGTGGATCGGTGCTTAACATGTTAGCAGGTGAAGGCAGAACACTAGAGGCCAGCGGGACCACTTCAACCACTGGACATCCCTACGTGGAAGTGGGAGCATATCTCGATGGACTTTGTATCGCGATTGCCTTTAGTGTTGCATGGATAGAATGCCATATGGGTAGTGGTTAACAGATTGACGAAGACTACTTATTTCATTCTGGTTAGAACCAATTATTCCATGGATAAGTTGGCAGAACTCTATGTTTAGGAGATAGTTAGAATACATGGCGTGCCTATGTCCATTGTTTCAGATCGGGATTCACGGTTCACTTCCCATTTCCGGAAGAGTTTGCAGGGAGCGTTGGGTTCTCAACTCACTTTCAGTACTACATTTCACCCTCAGACGGATGGAAAGTCTGAGCGAACCATTCAGATTCTCGAGGATATGTTACGGGCATGTATGTTAGATTTTGGGGGCAGTTGGATCCAATATCTGTCGTTGGTTAAGTTTGCATACAATAACAGTCACCAAGCTAGCATTGGAATGACACCATATGAGGATTTGTACGTTCGACGGTGCCGATCTCCGTTGTACTAGGATGAAGTAGGCGAGCGGCAGATTTTGGGACCAAAACTCGTTCAGCTGGCCTTTGCAAAGATCGAGCTTATCAGGGAAAGGATTAAAGTAGCCAAGAGTAGGCAGAAGAGTTATGCGGATACTCACCGACGAGAGTTAGAATTTGAAGTAGGTGATATGATATTCTTGAGGATTGCTCCGTGGAAAGGGGTGATGAGGTATGGGAAGAAGGGCAAGCTGAGCCCTAGATACATTGAGTCATTCAAGATTCTGGAGAGGATTGGTTCGGTAGCATTCAGGATAGCATTACCCCTAGCGCTGTCTAGGATACACAACGTGTTCCATGTGTCCATGTTGAGGAGGTATGTTCCAGACCCCTCACATGTGATCAACTATGAATAGTTGAAGATCAGGGATACTCTAGCATACGAGGAGGTACCAGGTTAGATTTTGGGTCAAAAAATACAAGAACTGCGTACCAAGGATATACCACTAATAAAGGTTTTGTGGCAGAAATATGCAGTTAAGGAAGCTTCCTAGGAGTTAGAAACGGAAATATGCAAAAAGTACCCGCAATTGTTTAGCGAGGGCTAGTGCCAAACGAGTAAGGGTATGATTGCCATACCCCAAACCCGGTAATAGAACCTAGGGTTGAATAAGTAATCTAACATGTCCCTGTATCATACAAAACATCAATGATACACTATAATGAATAAGGGTCCGACCCTGTGGGGTTCCCATACACCCTATACACATTCACTTATATAACTAATAGGTAGCGGAAACTATTCTTTCTATACATATATTGTACCATACCAGAGTCTATACAAAAGGAGTCTTGCTCCATAATACAAAACATAAACCCGGGTGTCAGCCCACAACCCAAAACGACAACCTAGTAAAGTCCCAATACTTACATAAGTACTATCCGTAGTACACCGCCATTATGCTCCCAACACAAGAATGCTAGTTCCGATTACTCGAAGGACTTGAAAATATGTACGTACGATAGGGGTGAGACACTTCTCAGTATGACAAATCCAGGTAATATCAGTGTGTGGCATATGAGTGTTATCATGATATAAAACATACATAGTTCAATACAGTTCCAGTATTTTCACAAATAAAGCAATACGATCTGGTGTCGTCACACCCTTCGGCCTAAGCCAGACTATATGGTGGTATTTCACACCCTTTGGCAAAAGTTGACTGTTTGGTGGTATTTCACACCCTTCGAAAAAAGTCGGTGCCCCGATAACCTGGCATAGCATAAGCCCACAACGTTGAACTGGTGTAGATCTGGTGTTTTCACATCCTTCAGTAAAAATCGGCCGATCTAGTGGTATTGCGTACTTTTCGGCAAAAGCCAGACATCAAAACCTAGAACAATTCGGAACCTCGTTCCTATTTTATTTCATCAAAACACAACTCATGCATGTTTATATAAAAATTCAATCCACACTCATTTGGTAATCCAAAATCATGATTTTCTAAAAATACAGTTTAAACAAGTCAAGGCACGACCATTCCTGTAACATAACATATATCACAATATATCCACGGTTTTCCACTGAAACCAAAGATGCAACCCAATGCCCCCTTTTTCCCAAAACTGTAATATGCAAAACCCATAATTTTATCCATTAGATTTCTCTAAATGAGTAACCAAAACACACACAGGTCCATGAACCACGGTTCTACCAAGTCCAATTTTGAAAATAACCGACATAAACAGAATCCCCTTACATTTTCCCAAAAATCCAAACTCAAACTCTACGGCCTCTAAACCATGAACTGAGTTTCCAAAACCTATAAACCACAGTACAGAACATACTTACAATTCTATTCCCTACATAACTACCAAAACATAATGGAAAATCGAGCCTTACCTCGATTTTAAGCCAAACCCCGAAAATGCTCAGAATGAAGATCCATTCCACAAATCTTGAAGAGAATCCTTCCCTGATCCTCGTAGTAACGTCGAATCATCGATTCTAGCAATGTACGGTGAAGAAATATATATATATATATATAGAGAGAGAGAGAGAGAGAGAGAGAGAGAGAGAGAGAAGGAGAGAGAGAGAGAGAGAGAGGAGAGAGAGAGAGAGAGAGAGAGAGAATTCTGAGTTCTTAGAGAGAAAGAGAGAGTGAATTTAGCTAACTTAGCTAAGAAGCAACCCAAATGGATATTTATAGCACCTTTGACTCAGCCAACCACGTCGACGAGGTGGTGTCTTTGTCGATGAGTCAACGAAGGGAGTTCATCGACGAAGTGGTGGCCTCGTCGATAAGCCTGAGATTTCTGAATTTCCTAAAACCCCTCGACTTCTCCTTGTCAACGAGGACCTGCATTTCGTCATCGAACAACAGAAAGTCCCTCATCAACGAATTCCAGTTTCGTCGACGAAGCCTACTCAATTACCATTTTACCCTTCTCTTATTTGTTTATTCCATATATCACGATTCAGGTTCTTACAATGATTGTATATAGAGGGATTATAGTAGGTTGTGTGGTTAGTTGTGTATAGTTTTAATTATGGATAGTTTTTGGGAAACTTTGTTATGGTTATTGTAATTTTCCAAAGGCAATATTGTAACTACGGTATTCCTCCACCATAAGTGAGGGTAGTTAATAAACATGGGACGGGGCCACTATGTGGGTGACTACCAACTCTTTTGTAGATAGGGATAGTGAGTTAAGAATGTGATTGGTAATAGTTAACAAATTTCGATGACGAAATTTTTGTAAGGAGGGAAAAATGTAGTGATCTTAAAAAATAATAATAAAAAAATAAAATTAAATTTTAATTTAATTAATTTTTAATTTAAATAATTATTATTAATTAAATAATATGATGTAATAATAATATAATATTGTAATAATATTTTATATATATATAGTACAAGAATTCAATCCTAAGAATTGAAATCTCAAGATAGAATTTGGAGTGAAGCCGCCGCTAGGGGTGTACAAAATTTACCAAAAATCGGACTGAAACCAAACCGAAACACATTCGGTTCGATTTTTTGATTTACGGTTTCGATTTTGGTTTTAAAATATAAAAAATTTTGGTTTTGATTTCGGTTTCGGTTTTGGACCAAAACCAAATTGAAAAAAACCAAAAATCGAATTAATAAATAATAATTGTATAATTTTATATAATAGATGCTACCTGTTGGATCGCAAGTCACTGGCGAGAAACCACCTCCGAATCCACCATGGCTACCAAAGTCGGAATAGTTAAAGTGTGGTCTCTTCATCTTCATCTTCAAGTGCTTATGGTAGTTCTTCTGGGTTTAATCGTCAATCTCCATCTTCGATCTGGAATGGACTCTAACCAATCCCGAAGCTGTTTGTATCCTCGAATCTAGGTAATCAGCATTCAACACCAGATTTTTCTTTCCAAGCTTGATGCCATTTGGGCCTTCAAATCTACTGCCAACATGTTTGATGACTCCAACTCCATGAACTCCGGCGAGATAGCCTCGCCGAACAACGAACTCAAAATTAATTAATATATTTCTACTGAACTTTCATTGTTGTGGCGTTTTAAATTTTAAATAAAGAAAACAAAACATGGAAGAAGAAGGAAGTGAATGTCAAATTCACAGGGACATGAAATCGGTGGGCGGCGACCTTCTTATGCAGAAAACTAGAGAGAAGATATTACGATGCAGGAAGCCAGGAACCACATGTTAGCCATCCCATATCAGTTGGAAATGGGAAGAAAACTAGTATCCCCACCTTATATATTTTATATGGATCCTCCTTTCAACATGGCTCATATTTTTGGCTTTGCAATTAAAGCCTTGGCCCAGGAGTTATACAATAGGTTGTGGCCTGTTGATGCAGCCTAACTTGGGCTCAAGTAATGCTTGTGTTGTTTTGATAGTTCAAAATTCGGTAAAACCAAAAATAACCCAATTGAACCGCAAAGTTCACGGTTTGGTTTGTTCATAAACCGATGGTATACGGTTTGGTTTCAGTTCAGTCATTTTGAAAACTGATTAGTTCGGTTCGATTGGCGGTCTTGGCAAAAACCGAACCGAACCGAACCGTGTACACCCCTAGCCTCCGCCCCTGTAGCTGGCCTAGTTTTCGTCTCCTCATCTCCTCACTCCCACACTCCTTAATCTTGTCTCCGATATTCGGCCGATTGGAAATCTAAAAATACTATTAGGCTCTATTCGCCACCACCGACATTTCTACTGGAGCGGATCTGTCGTGGGAGCGGCATAGGCATATCTCCTGGGGTAAGGCTAATTTTCAAACTTACCTCAATTTCTCTTAAATCATAAGCCCAATTAACGAACAAAAATTGTCAGGAGATTCATGGGGAGATTCTCTACAATCTAACCGGAGCGGGTTTTCGAATTGGGGCTCCGGGATTCTAATCCTAAATCAGGGGTAAGTTTAATAATTTAGGCTTTATTAGGCTATTTAGGGTATTTAGAGCCTAAGGGAATTTTAGGGAAAGTTACTTTAGGGATTGTGATGAGTAATGTAGTGAAATTTGAATTTTAGGGTTTTAGGGATTTGGAACATCGTGGGGCGTAGGCCGAGGTGCTGGCGGCCTTTTCAGAAATCAAGTAAGAGAATTAAGTTAAGTCAGTAATTTTATGAAATTTGAATCAATTTAATTGTTATGTTTATATAAATTTATTTATTTATTTATTTATTTATTTATTCATTTGGGAATTTAAAGGCTATTTTGAAAACCAATCGTTCAAAATAGATTTTACAAACCTAGGATATATGGTAAGATATTTTTAAATAAAATGAACAGTGAAAAACTTGTTTGTTTATATAGATATGTTAAAATGTGGAAAATTGTATGGCAAATAATTTAATTGGTATGAATTATTGTATATCTGGATTGAGGATTTTGAAATACCGAATTGTTTGAGAAATACTGGAAATGCTTGTGAAAATACTAGAACTATTTATGAAATGTAGGAGTTTGAACTAACGGCTAGTGGTCGAGTATTTTATGATTGAACAAGGGTCAGGATTATTATTTGACGGCCGAGGGCCAAGTTTTAATTGATGGCTATATGTCGGATTGTATTTTGTGGCCGGGGGCCAAGTTTTTGGAATAATAGGAAATATATGTGAATTAATGTTTTAAATGGTGATTTCTATTATCTAATTTGCATGATATGCTTTAGGAACCCTGGGGACCAATGTATTGTGAGAACGGTACCGTTGCTAGAGATTTGTTATGCGGCCGTGTGCACCCACACTTGTGCTGAGAGGTGTAGGGTGACCTTATCCGATTTGCCTACGTAAGGTGAATGCACCCCTAGAAGAGGGTAATCAGACCAGCAGTTGGAGCTGCGTATACCCGCAGAGTATGTTAGCGAAGAGTACAGATGACTATTGTCTGGGTGGATCCCTCAAGACATTAGTTCAGCCTTCGGACCGCACAACCCGTGCCATGAGGGAAGTAAATGACATATTTGTCACAAGGAGTGTCTTATATGCATATTTGTTAATTTATGTGAATATGAATAATTAATAAGATAATTTCAAGGGCTTACTGAGAAATGTGAGTGCCCTGGTAGCAGTAATGGTACTAGAGCAGAGGGAAGTTACTTGTGTGGGCGGGTAATCTTCCCTATCCTTGGCTAATTATGTGTGTGAGTGAAAATTAGGAATGTTTTCATAAAAGTGTTTATCTACTTAGTGAACTAGTTATTTTCTGTACACTAAATGCATGTTGGCCACACACCAACATTAACTTAGTCTTTCCCTTACTGAGTTATGCCTCACCCCTACTTTACAAACTATCTTTTCAGGAAATCCTAGAGATCGAGTCTAGCGAGCTAAAGGTGTAAATTTATGTAGGTAGTGTATAGATAGAAATCTTATTTTTGTTTAGTTTTATGGTATGTAATTATGTGGAAATGGATATATTTGTGTATAAGGATAGATAGAACTCTAAGTAATGTAATTTGAGGATTTTGTATTTTATTTCCGCTGCGTATATATGCTTTATATATGATGAATATGGTATTAGGTACACAGATTTCACTAAAGTAGCACTCCAAGCCCATGTGGCGGGTCCGGGTCGTTACACAAAGTGAGCAAATTTGGTCAACCTGTCCACGATTACCCATATGACATTCTGCCCATGTAGTGCTGGTGGTAACCCGGTGACAAAGTCCATAGAAATATGTTCCTATTTCCACTTCAGGATACTCAATAACTGTACTGCCGGCCTCTAATGTTCAGCTTTTACCTGCTGATACGTCAGACATTGCTCCACAAACCGAGCAATCTCCCGTTTCATACCACTCCACTAGAAGGACTCGTGTAAATCTTGATACATCTTCATACTACCCGGATGTACCATATACAAAGAACGATATGCTTCCTCCAGGATCTTCCTCTTTATCCTCTCGTCGTTTGGAACACACAACCTAGTCCCAAGCCTCAGCACACCTCCCTCAGAAATGTTAAAACCTTCAGCCAACCCTTACTACACTTTTTCTACAATCTCGACTAATTCCGCATCATTAGCCTGCGAGGCTTTAATCCTCTCAAATAATGTCGGCTGGATCACCAAGCTAGCAATGAAAGCCTGATAATTACCATCCACTAACTCCACGCCAAGACTTTCCAAATCCTATAAGATGTGATGCTGACCTACTACTATAGATACTGACGCATGCTCTGACTTCCGACTCAACGCATCAACTACCACGTTAGCTTTCCCTAGATGATAGCTAATGGTGCAATCGTAGTTCTTGATCAGTTCAAGCCACCTTCTCTGCCTCATGTTCAACTCCTTCTATGTGAAAAAGTATTTGAGGCTCTCGTGGTCCGTGAAGATCTCACACTGTTCATCGTACAAGTAGTATCTCCAGATCTTCAACGTATATATTACTGCTGCCAACTCCAGATCATATGTAGGGTAATTCTTCTCGTACTCCTTGAGTTGACGAGAAGCATAAGTAATTACTTTCCCCTATTGCATCAACACACATCCCAACCCCTTCAGCGATGCGTCGCTGTAAATCATAAAACTACCATCCCCAGATGGGATGGTTGAAACCAAAGTAGTGACCAGTTAGTGTTTCAACTCCTGAAAACTCTGCTCGTACTCATTAGTCCAGTCAAATCTCACACCCTTCCTCGTCAACTGTGTTAGAGGGTTAGATAAGTTAGAGAATCCCTCCACGAACCATCGGTAATATCCAGCCAGTTCTAGGAAACTCTGAACATCTCGTATGCTCTTCGGTTTCACCCTGTCAACCACTGTCTCTATCTTACCAAGATCAACTTAGATACCACCCTTTGACATGACATGTCTTAGAAACATGACCTGATTCAGTTAGAACTCACATTTCTTCAACTTAGCATATAGCTTCTTCTCCCGTAGAACCTGAAGTACCAACCTCAGATGGTTTCCATGCTCTTCCAAACTTTTAGAATATACTAGAATATCGTCGATGAACGCTACTAAAAACTGATCCAAGTACTCATTGAAAACCCTGTTCATTAGGTCTATAAATACTACTAGAGCGTTAGTCAACCTGAAAGGCATGACCAGAAACTCATAGTGACCGTATCTAGTTCGAAAAGCAGTTTTCGCAACATCCTCTGTCCTAACTTTCACCTGATGGTACCCTAACCGTAGATCGATCTTTGAAAAGACCTGTGTTCCCTGCAGCTGGTCAAAAAGATCATCTATACGAGGCAACGAGTATCGGTTCTTCATTGTTACCTTATTAATCTCACGGTAATTAATGCATATTCGCATCGACCTGTCGTTCTTCTTCTCGAATAACATTGGAGCTCCCTAGGGCGAAACACTAGATCGAATAAAGCCCTTGTCCAGTAGTTCCTGCAACTACTTCTTCGACTCTCTAAGTTCAACTGGAGCTATCTAGTATAGAGCTTTAGAAATGGCCACCTTGCCTGGCAGCAACTCAATAGTGAACTCCACCTCCCGATCAAGACGTAAACCAGGTAAGTCTTCCGGGAATACATCTGAAAATTCATTAACCACTCTAATATCTTCAAGTTTCAGATCATCCTGAGGTGTTTCCTTCCACAAGCTAGGTACCCTTGACATCCGCCCAAGAGTAATCCCCTCACCTGCATAGCTGATAGAATCTATGGCGTCGAATGCACACACGACCCCACAAACTCATACTCCTACTCCCCAGGAGTTTTGAACACTACAACCTTCCTACGACAATTAATCTTTGCATAACTAGATAATAGCCAATTCATCCCCAGTATGACGTCAAATCCACTCATGTCGTACACCACTAGGTTCCCCGGTAGTAGTCTTCCCTGAATAACCACTGGGCAGTTTCCTAACATCTTACTACAAATTGTTACACTCCTGGTTGGTGTAGCCACAGACAACCATTCATCCATCACTTGGGTTTTAACCCCACACCGTCTCACAAAACTAGCAGATATAAATGAATTAGCTGCTCCCGAATCAAATAAAACAACAACTTTATTCGAAAGCAATAACATGGTACCTGTTACCATGTTCCCAGTGTATTCCGCATCTGCTGGAGTAAGAGAGTGCACCCTTGCCAGAGCCATGTTTGCCTGATAGTTCTCCCGAGGCATCTGATTACTTCCACGGTTCTAGCTTTATGCAGGCATATCGCTCCTTTGTGCTTGACAGTTTCGAGATATGTGGACCGATTTGCCACAATTGTAGCAGTTACCCTAGAATGGCTGGCATTCACCGTCGTTCCATTTACGGCACTTGGTGCATGGTGCGGAGGATGGATCCCCCTAAGAGCTCTGTCGCTCAGCATTTTGGCGATAACCCGAACCATAGTTCTTCTTCTTCTTCCACTGTTCCTGTCGAGGACCAGTCTGAGAACCAGAAGATACTGGCCGCTTCCCCTGTTCCTGTACCTCGTCATCCCTTTGGAGGTCAGCCTCGACTATTTTGGCTTTATCTACCAGAACAGAGAACTCTCGAATTTGCAGCATCCCTACAAGTCTGCGAATATCCTTCCTTAGCCCCTTCTCGAACCTCCAAGCCTTCTCATACTCGTTCGAGATTAAATAGCATGAAATGAGATAGCTCAATGTTTCTGGCAGCATATCTCTGCACCATTAGGGTTCCCTGAGTCAGGCTCAAGAACTTATCATCATTCGCGTCATGAGTGGAAGCCAGGAAGTATCTCTCAAAAAATACCTCCTTGAAACGACTCCATGTCATACCAGATGAACCAGCTGTCTGCTTCTCAAGAAGACTCACCGCCGTCCATCATTTTTCTGCTTCTTCTGCTATCTGCTAGCTAAAAAGTAGAATAGAGAACTTTCTGTTAGTCAGTACAATGCAGAACTTCCAATATCTCTTCTCAGTCTTCTGCACCCAATTCTCTGCTACTATCGGATTAGGTCCTCCCATAAACGTCGAAGGGTGCACGTGGGTGAACCTCTCTATAGTACAACCCGTAGCAGTAGGTG
Organism: Malania oleifera; assembly: GCF_029873635.1. Lineage (NCBI taxonomy): Eukaryota > Viridiplantae > Streptophyta > Magnoliopsida > Santalales > Ximeniaceae > Malania > Malania oleifera. The sequence continues at coordinate 89,881,125 of NC_080424.1, forward strand.
AATGTTCAGGTCTCCTAACACTCCGCCCGATCTCCCGCATAACCCACCTTGTCAAACGTCGAGGCACGGAAGGAGACTCATCACTCATAGTCCCCTCGAAACCACTATCCAAATTGTTATCCTTGGGCTCCATTCTGAAAATAATATAGGAATCGATTAGAATTCCTATATCGTACACAATTAACACAATCATTGAAAACTAATCATGTTAACTACAACTCTCACGGGTCCAAGTTTGTACTACCACACCGACACGAATCCATCAGTGTTTTGCCATGGTTTTACTGAAATCGTCATTCTAGGAAAAACACAAAACACTGCCAATGAGTTCCTGTCTAGAAACAAAACAACCCTCGACCTACTTTACCCATTTCCTACATCCTATACTCTGGTATGTACACATAACTACACCTAACCAAGTCTACAATGTGATAACCCGAATAAAAAATGATATTTAAAATAATAAAAAGAAAGGAGAATTATCAGAGGCCTCATCGATGAACACAGGGGATTCTTCGACGAGGGCATAAGAGGGTATCATCGATGAAGCCAAATTTCATCGACGAGGAAATACTAGAGAGAGGTTTTTGAACAGATTGAATTTCGTCGATGAGAAGTGGATTTCGTCGACGAAATTATTAAAGGACTCGTCAACGAATGACGTGGCTTGTTGACGAATCCAGTTTTATAAATATCAAAAATCCGGATTTTAACTTCACAATTAAGTAATCTCTCTCTCTCTCTCTCTCTCTCTCTCTCTCTCTCTCTCTCTCTCTCTTCTCCTCAATTTCAGGCCGAATTCCCGCCGGTTCGACGATCTAAAGCCACCACGACGCTCCTAATGAAGTTCTCTCCAAATCTTCTGCAACGGATCGCTGGTGAAAGGATAACAAGGATAACAATTTGGATAGTGGTTTCGAGGGGACTATGAGTGATGAGTCTCCTTCCGTGCCTCGACGTTTAATACTGGGAGTTTTCATTTTCAGGGTATTGATCACGAAATTCTACGGATGTTAAACCAGGATATTTTAGGGGCTTTCTCTGTAGCCAGATAAGGGAATAAACTAAAGAAGTTATTTTTTTTCCACACGTATTAGTATTATTATCAGCAAAGAAATTTTCAGGGAATATGTATTATATTTGAATATTATTGAGAAAATGTATGTTATTGGGAAAATATTGCTATTATACAGGATGTGATTTTAGAATGAAATGTACGTATTTACTCAGCTTTGTATGGCATGAATATTATTTTTCATGAAATGTATTATGTTATGGCAATTTTACGAATGAGCATGTTTTCAGGAATTACGTAATAATGCAGTATATGATGATTTTGAAATACATGATAATTGATTTATATTCAGAATGTAATATGTGAAATGTTCGGCATGAGGCCGTAATTATGAAATGTTCGGTACAAGGCCGTGATTATAAAATGTTCGGCATGAGGCCGTAATTACGAAATATTCGGTATGAGACCGTAATTATGAAATGTTCGGCATGAGACCGTAATTATGAAATTATGAGAGATGTTATAGTATTATATATTACATGTTATCAGAACCTGGATGTTAGCTTAGTTTAGTTTCAGGAGCTCGGTACCGTAGCTATATAGATCATATATTTATGTTCAGACTTGTGCTAACCACCCCACGAGGGGGTGAGAGATGGATAGTCAGTGTGGCTTTCATTGTAGAGTTATAGACGTCCACCTGGCAATCTGGACCAGGGTGTGGCGGGCCCATCGTACTTACAAATATTTTTGACTCGACAGTGGTCGGCCAGCCATTGTCGGGTCCCGCCTTCGGACTGCACAACCTGTCATTGGGGGTAATACATGACATCAGCTAACTATTCATCTTGGGTATGTTTTTAGTATTATCAGATATAACAAACAATTTATGAATGATATGAGTTACTAGAAAACATGAAAGTATATGATGATTTAGTATGTTATGACGAATGTTTACAGATATATGAAATGTATTGTATATATATAACTGCATTATATATTCATGTTGCCACACAACTACATTTAGTTTATTTTCCCTTATTGAGATGTGTCTCACCCCCGAACTTAATATATTTTTCAAGAGACCCTGAGAGACCAGCGGGTCGTGGCCGTCATTAAGTGAGTTGAGCTTCCCTACTAGAAGGTTAAGCTTTGATCTAGGATCAGGAGATTTTTGTTGTATGATCCTATGTCTATTTTGATGTTTTGGAGACTGTATTCAAATACTGTATTTTGGGAATGTAGTAGACTCTGGATATTATGTAATTAATGGTTGGATGAATGTAATTTTATTTTTACTGCTGCTTAGGTTTCCGCTATTTATGTCAGGTTATCCCCGCTACCCACGGGTTCGGGTTGATATTGTTATTGTTTATGTTTATTATGTGATAAGTTAGGGGGGGGGGGACGTTACATATAAGACCTAATAACCTAGTTAGCTCTGATACCATGCTGTCACGCCCCGAACCCGCAAATGAGTCCCAGGTGTGAATATAGTAACCTAGCTTGTCTCTGTACCAATTAAAACATACATGATACTACACTGAATAAGGGTCTAACCTCGTGGGAGTACACGTACACCCTATGCACATTCACATACATACCCATACTCATCAAATACACAGCGGAAATGTTCTTTCTATACATACATCATACCAATCCAGAGTCTATGCATAACTAGAATATACATTCCCAAAATTAAAATACATACTTTGGGTGTCTACAAAACCCAACAATGACAACCCAGTTACAAAACCTGTACTTACATAGGTACTAAACATAGCTAACCGACACCCACGCTTCTGGATGCTAGGATGCTAGTTTCGGGTACCTAGAGGACCTAAAAAATATTTGTATATTCGGAGTGAGACACCTCTCAGTAAGTAAGAAAACAAGTTATATAAGTGTGTAGCATACAAGTGTTATTTCAGCGTAAAACATAACACAATACAATCTAGTATAATACAGTTCCAGTATTTTTCACAATCCACTTCCAGTACATACGATACCCCAAACATATAGTCAGTGTCGTCACACTAAGCACCCAATTACCCTGCAATAACTGAAGCCTCACAGCGATAATGTTGCCAATACGGTGTCAACTCACACCCATCAGTGACCAACCGAAAAGAACAGGTGATATTTCACACTCTCAGATATAGAGTCGAGACACTCTTACCCACAGTAATTAGCCAAGACATGGCGTCAGCGTACTGTAATTAGTCGCCCCTAGCTGATTCAAGGTACGGTAATTAGCCGCCCCTAACTGATTTACAAAACCTAGAACAAATTTGGAACTCATGTCCCTATACTCATTAGTGTACGGTAATTAGCCGCCCCTAACTGTTTTACAAAACTTTGGAACATTTTACATACAACATTTCATTCCACACTTATTTGGTATACAACAAATCATATCGTTTTCAGTTCAAGAATACAGTTTAATACAAATATGGGTACGGTCATCTCAATACTACAATTTTAATACAATATACGATTTCTCCAACAAAATAAAGATGATACCTGCAACCCCCAAATTTTCCCGAAAACTATAATCCGAAAATCTCGCATTTTTACCTAATAGATTTTCCCAAATAAGTAGCCAAAATATACATACGATCGTAAACTATAGGTTTACCGATCCCGATTTCAAAAATAACTTATATAAACAGAATCCCCTTACCTTTTCCCGAATACCAAAATACGAACTCTATGGCTCCAAAACTACGAACCGAGACACCAAAACCTAATTATCCAAGAACTATACTTCACCATAATTCTTACTACCACATATATACTGAAACGAAACTGAAATCGAACCCTCACCTCAGTTTTGGGTCAAAACCCGAAAATCCTCAAAACGAAGATCTAATCAACTATTCTCGAAGAGATTCCTCCCCTAATCCACGCAGTAACGTCAGATCATTGAATCAACCGACGAACAGTGAAGAATCGAAGAGAGAGAGAGAGAGAGAGAGAGAGAGAGAGAGAGAGAGAGAGAGAGAGAGAATTTTAGCTTACTTAGCCGTAATGCAATGAAATAGGATATTTATAGCCCCTTTAACCCGACCAACCTCGTCGACGAAACGATGCCTTCGTCGACGAATTTTCCACACATTTCGTCAACGAATCGACTCTTTCAGTGACAAACCCTATTCTGATATTTTACTACACATTCAGTATCTCTTCATTGACGAGACTCTGAATTTCAGCGACGAATAGTATGAAAGCCTTCGTCGATGAGGACAATGGCTTCATCGACGAAGCCTGCAAAATTTACCTTTTTACCCTTTTGTTGTTTATTCAAACTACATATCTCGAGTTGAATTCTTACAACCTTGAATACCAAGAGTTATATAATTGGGAGGATGTTCTAAACTAGACTGAAGGGATGCGTGGTGATATGAGACAAAAGGTCAACACAATATGAGTTGTCACTGTATATGAAAACTCAAGAATGAGGTAGTCATTAGAAGTAATGAGGATTTAGATAGATTGATTAACAAGACTATTATAAAGATTAAAAAATAGAGGGTAGAGTAGAGGTGATGTAAAGTTTTGAGTCAGTGTCTGTATAGTTTCTCATTTGGTTTATATGAAACTTAATTTTTTTCTTAAAAAAATAATAATAAAATTTTCTTAACTTTTAATCATATAAGAATTAACTTTCACTTTTAATATAGTTAATATAAAAAATATAATAAAAATAATTATTTTTTTTTTCAAGTAAAATTCTTGATTGAATTTTTTTAAATGAGTTTGTCAAGTTATTACTTCACTTAAAATTGAGGAGGAATGATTTTTATTTTACACTCTGAACTACCAATTTTGTCCTTAAGTTTTTTCCTTTATTCCAAATTAACCTTTCAAATCCCTAGCGGTCGGAATGCCCTTTCCACCTAAGCAATGGCCAGTGGGGTTTCTCCGGCTCCCAGACAAACCCCTCTACCCTCGATGTACGCCAGCTTCCATCTCCGCCGTCGGCGACACAGCACCTTGGCGACGAACCGCCGCAGTCGATGACGTCATGCTTGTAAGCACCGATTTCCTCTTCCATTGTTGACATTGATTCGTCGGCTTAATCTATGCTTGAGCTCCGTCTCCTGGTTATTCTCTCTCGTCCACTGATCATTGCTTGTGTAAGCCTTCGCCGGCGATTGATAGCTCTGTTGCATTTTTTATTTTTATTTTTGTATAATTTTGCAAATAGGTATGATTGCGTTGTTGGGTTTTCTTGTAATGGGGGTGTGTCCATACCATCCAAATCCGACCACTGCTTGTTACCTAAATTTTCTGATCTCGCAAACTGTCTTCCGGTTAAACTTTATTGCTCATTGCTCTTGTTTAAGTTGTCCTAATGTGTTGCTTATATTCTGCCAAATAATGCATCGGCTTGTGGTCATTGCCCATCTCCCCTTGTTTGAGGTTGGCATATTTGGAACTTCAAATGAAATGTCAAACTGGGTACGATAATGGATTTATTATATTTTGAATCATGTAATTTAGTTGGATCAGCTGATTTATGTTCTGCATATAAATTTGACGATATTAGGGATAATTGTTACACCCAATGCGCTTGGCTCCCAAGTTATTGGGGATCTGTGGAAGGCATGATGTACGCAATCTTACCACGGCTCAATCCTTAGGGGTAAACTTGCGCATGTATGAATATCAGTAGGAAATATTCTATTATTTGTTCTTACAGCATAGGGGCAAAATTTTAAAATCAAACTGATTGTAATTTTTTCGTTCTGGGTGTATCAAACACAACTTGATTCCATTTCTGATTCCTTATCAAACCAAATACAGAGGGAATTTGCTTTCTAGATCCGGTCCAGTCATAAATCTAAATCCCTTTTGTATTGTGTATTTCATGTTCTACACTTTAGATTCTCATATCTGCTGATTTTTTAAGCCATTCATTTTAATCATCATTTTTATTCATTCACATTCTGATTAATTTTTTATATTTCCCAGAAATTTTCTCATTATTTTTTATCTATACTTTGAATTTTAAGCCAAAATTTTTGTGTATAGCTGTGTAGAATCCTCATTTATTGTATGCAAGAAACACAAATAAAACTTCCATTCATTGTGCTTTTCTTGTGGTACTTGGTAAGAGACGAAACCTACTAGCATTCAGGAAATGCAAATTGCACTTGAGAAAGGCATTGAATATTTTTCTGATAGTGGTATGATGTGCTTACATTTATATTTCCTTTAAAATGTTATTCATATCCTGCTTTGTGCTGCCTTTTGTTTATATAGGCTGTCATAGATCCAAGAGCTGTGGGTGTCAGAAATTCGTTTTGGAGAATTTGTCCCTAAAACAGAGACCCAGGGGAGTTCATGGGCTCTAATCCGAAGCATCCTGTGTTTTGCTTGAAATGGCCATGGGATATGCGCCAAGGCTCAATCAATCCAAGTAGATCCAACCTTTGCACATTAGATGATCCCTGGCTATTCAAATCTTTGCAAAATATCACATCCATTGTGTGCAATTTCCTCAGCTCAGGGTCACAATCGTCATTATCATTGATAAAAACATTTAAGCCGTTCCAATTACCCGTTGAAATAAATCAAAATAACATTTTTAAGACAAAGAAAAGGATCTTGACTCCTGCAGAACAAGGAGAAGCAGAGCATAGAGCACTAGCATCAGCTCTGGCTAGTGGGAAAGAAGCTACACTAATTGAATTCTACTCACCCAAATGCAGGCTTTGCAATTCCCTACTTCATTTCGTGTTGGAAATAGAACGTGGGAATTCAGACTGGCTCAACATTGTTATGGCCGATGCAGAGAATGAAAAATGGTTGCCCGAGGTACTCTGGTTCATGAAAATATCTGCTTACTTTTAAAAATTGAACTTTGTCCTGGATTGAGTAAATTTCTGTGGTTTGTGTCCTAATTATATCTAGTTTTCTTGCAAGGTCATACCTCATTTGTCATCATATATCATAATCTGTCTGGGTGATAAACAGGAAGATGAAATTTTCAATTATTTTAATTTATGTGTATTTTGCTTTTCAAAATTTTACAGTATTAGCAAGTTTTGTTGAACGAAATAACAGTGACCCTCCACTGGCTAGACATGGAAATTCCTGCAAGTGGTTTTTATAAACATCCATAACCATTTGTGATTAGAGGCTAAGAGTTGGAATCCATTGTAAAGAAAGATTGTTCATAAGCATATCTTGTATCATGATGAGAGCAAGGCTTGACTCAGTGTTAAGGATTCCCAAACCTAAAGGTCACAGAATTGAGGACATGGGAACAGAATTTCTGAATGTGGAGGTAAGGCTGTGCACATCATGCTCCTGGCTAGGTCCCTGATATGGCATGGTTGTTTTGTGAGTAGGTGTTGCATTTTCTCTGTGTCTTGTATTAATATGATTTATTTTTATGACTCTGCTAATGTTTATTAGTTACAGAAGTTCCATGGAGTAGGTTTTGAATTTTTTCTACATCTTGTATTTTTATGATTTATTTTTATGCCATTGCTGATGTTCATTAGTTATTTGGATTGATTTCTGTAGGTTTTTCTGTTTAGCATGGAGTACTTGACCTTAATCGGATGTTGTTTAGGAGTATGATTATGCTGCGGGCATAGCTTTAAAAACTAGGGACAATGTTCTAATATTAGAAATTGATTCCATTTGAAATTGAATATTAACATACTAAGTCCTTGTACAGTAGGAGTGTTCAGTCGGTACGGTTAATTAACTGAATTAACTAAAAAATCTTGGTTAAAGAATCTTGTTAGCCAAACTGAACCGAAATTTCATATTAACTAAACCTAAAACCAACCGAACCAAGTTTTGGTTAAATTGGTTAACCGATTTTAACTATAGTTTATATAATATATATAATATGTGTAAAATTTTAATATATATATAATATGTATAATTATTAATTATTAATATATACTATTCGGTTAATTTTGATTAACCGAAGACATTAAATCCCAAAATTGAATCGAAAACTTAAATTCAATGAAAATAAAAATTGAACTGAATCAAATAAATTTTTAACCGAACCAAATCAACCAAATTGACTTAGTTAATTTGTTTTGACCGAATTATGCTTACTCCTATTGCAGAATATTTAATACTGAGGGCATATTTTTACTTTTTTAGGTGAGAAAAGTGCATAAACATTACAAAAACAATAACAACAAAACCGAGTCTTAAGTCCCACTAGGTGGGGTCGGATATATGAATTTTTTTCTGCCAATTTGTGCGATCATCGACCATTTCTTTTGATAGATTCAAGGATATTAAATCCTTGCCCACTATCTCCTCCCAAGTTATTTTAAATCTACCCTTACCTCTTCTATTGTCCCCCACAGTAACTAATTCACTTTTCCTCACTGGCACACTTTGTGGCCTACATTGCAAGTATCCTTACCATATGAGTCGTCCCTCCCTTATTTTATCTTTTATAGGAGTTACATCCAACTTAGCACGAATATGTTCGTTCCTTAATCTATCATTCAATGTTATACCATTCATCCATTTAAACATTCTCACCTTGACAACTTTTACTTTTTGGATATTCTGTTTCTTCGTCGCCCAACATTCTGATCCATATAGCATAGCCGGTCTTATAGCTATCCTATAAAATTTCTTTTTAATTTTAAGGATATTCTACGATTATAGAGCACACTTGAAGCACTTCTTCATTTTACCCTACCTGCTTTAACTCTATGCATTACATCATCTTCAATTTCTCCTTCAGTTTGCATAATAGATCCAAGGTATCAAAATCTACAAGTGTTATTTATTTCTTCATCATCCAGTTTAACTTTGTCTCCAATATTCCTCCTACCATTACTAAAATTACATTTCACATATTCTGTCATATTTCTACTTATCCTGAAGCCTCTAGATTCCAAAGTTTCTCTTCATAATTCTAACTTAGCCTCTACTCCGTCCCTAGTTTCATCAATTAATACAATATCATCTGCAAACAACATACACCATGGAACCTTCTTTTGAATACTTTTAGTTAGTTGGTCCATCACTAAAGCAAAAAGATAAGGGCTCAAAGCAAATCCTTGATGTACACCTATAGTGATTGGAAATTCTCTAATTTTTTCATCTATAGTCCTTACACTAGTCATTACTCCATCGTACATCTCCTTAATGATATCAATACACCCATTACATACACCCTTTTTTTTTTCTAAAACCCACCATAGAACTTCCCAAAGTATTCTATCATATGTTTTCTCTAGGTCAATAAATATCATATGCCCTTTTCTTTTCCCTAAATTTTTCCATTAATCTTCTTAAAAGATATATAACTTCTGTGGTAGATCTCCCAGGTATAAAACCAAATTGATTTTCTGAGACCTTCGTTTCTAACCTTAATCTTTGTTCAACTACCATTTCCTATAATTTCATCGTATAACTCATAAGTTTAATTCCACGATAGTTATTATAATTTTGAATATCTCCTTTATTTTTGTATATAGGTATTAAAGTGTTTTCTTTCATTCATCTGGCATTTTCTTAGTTTTTATATTTGTATTAAATAAATTAGTTAACCATATAATTCCATTATCACCAAAGCATTTCCAAACTTCAATTGGGATGTTATCTGGTCCTATAGCTTTTCAATTTTTCATCTTTTTTAGTGCAAACTTAACTTCTTTAATTCTAATTTTTGCGAATAAATCTCATATTTTTAGTTTTTTCCTCATTTGACAATTTTAAGTTTAAGTTTTCTATTTGGTTTTCATTAAACTATTTACTAAAGTAACTTCACTATCTTTCTTGAATGTCTTCATCCTTGACCAAGACAATATCATTCTCACTTTTTATACGTTTTACATTTCCTAAGTCCCTACTCTTCCTTTCTCTAGCTTTAGTAAGTTTAAATATATCTTTTTCCCCTTATTTTAACTTCACTAACGACCTTTTTTGCATCTTTTCTCGCCTTCTTATACTTTTCAAAGTTATCCCTGTCTCTACATTTTTGCCACCTTTTATTCCAATTTCTTTTTGTCTTTACGGTTTTTTGTACATTTTTATCTCACCACCAACTTTCTTTACTATTTGAGAATCTTCTCCTTGATTCACCTAAAATCTCTTTTGCTATACCAAAAGTGCAGAAACATTGAGATAGTAAATATTAGGTTTGCATGCTTGAAATGTGGATCCTCTAGTTTAAAATATCCTTCTGTTGAAATCTTCACACATCAGTATGTTGATTCTGCACCTGCTGGATGTGCAGGATTAACATAGTGTTTATATTCGGGAATAGAAAAATTATTTTCCGATGGATCAGATAAAATGTTGCATTATTTAGGCATTTGGATGTAACAATGAATGGGCAAAATTAGTATTTTAAGGGAGTCCATTGCATTCTTGGATGGCCTTGCAGTAAGCATATATGTTTTGCCAAACATCTGTTTAGAGATGTGCTTTTTTATGGTTCTAACTTCTCATGAAGGATTTTTTTGTAATGGCTCCATTCTTCCAGGTAAATAATTGTGTCCCAGTATATGAGAATAAATGGCCTGATTCAGTTTTTATTGCAGATTCATTCTGCATGGTTTAGTTTGTATGAATTTTTATATTGAATGAGAAAAATGGCCTGATACAATTTTTATTGCAGACTCATTCTGCAGTGTCTAGCTTGTATAATTTTTTATATTGAGCATAAACAAACAACAACAGTTGGTAATTGGTGCTTAATTAATTTCATGGCTGGAAGAGGATTACTGATGTGAGATGGCCATTAAAGTGATTTTGAGTGATCTTCAATTAAAGTTCCTCTTTCAAATTTTCTTTCTTTGAAAATAACATAAGTAAATGCAGAACAACTAAATTTTATTGAATTGAGTTTTCTTTGATGGGTTGATCTGAAAATGAATAATGTTTCATTTATAAAGCATTGTATTATTTGAAGTTTACCCACTACTCAGCTGCTGGCCTTGAGAGTGGTGAAATCTGCAAGCGGTTGTTGCGGAAGGATTGTCTTTTATTTAAACCAGTGGCCTATTTCATTGTCAAAGAGCTTTTTGTTTATAATTTTCCCTTTCAGCTTGTCTACTTCCTTTATCCTTTATTCATCTTCAAGATTGTCAATATAATTGGCTTTATGTTGATGAATATTTTTGTTAGGTAAAATCACCTCATGATGAATCTGTGCATCATGTGGTATCCTTGTGTGTATGTCTCAACTTGAATATCAGCTGGTGTAACAGACAAAAAAAAGAAGAAAAAGAATAGCTATGAGAGAACTAATCATTCAATTTATCCATTATTCATATTGTTTCTTTTATGCAGCTCCTTCATTATGACATAAGGTATGTTCCATGCTTTGTACTGCTGGACAAATATGGGAGGGCGCTGGCAAAGACAGGCATTCCAAGCAGTCGAAGACATGTTATAGCAGGTCTTTCTCATCTTCTGAAAATGAAGCGTCCCAAAAATCTTTAAGCTATATTTTATTCTCAAGTCTGTCACAAAACAAAGTTACACTATCTTGAGGCTAGGTCATATGAGAGGGTTTCTTGGATGCTAATATCATTTGGGTGACCCAGAATTTCATCAAAATTCAGAGTACAAGTTGTTTTGCAGTTCCACATTTGCATTTGGTGTACCCCGCTACTGTTTTTGGGTTCTTACTCCAAAACCCTTCCCGTCTCATCCCAAGTTCTGAAATTGTGAAACTTCAATGTAGAAATTCCTTGATCAAAAGTCATTTTGTACAATATATATTATATCTACTCTCTCTTTCTTACCTTAATTTATCTTTTATTTGGTTGCTAACTGTTAGGTAGAGTTTGTAAGACTGTCTGATCCTTATAGTGAATAAACGGAAAAAGAGAACAGCATGTCATATTAATAGAGAATATTGAGAATATTTCATTCTTATAGGAGGGGCACAAAACCTTGTTTGAAAATTAGGGCATGAATAGTTTAGTAAGTATATTGTTCAAATCCTGTGGGTTGATATATGCATTTTACTGATGCAAATTTTTTTTAAAAAAAACAAATTATAGAAAAGAAGAGTCGAGAAAAAGAAAAGGAAAAGAAAATTTCAGAGGTTGGATTCGGTTTTGTAATAATAAATAGATTGGCATACATGTCTACAACCCACATGTTAGCTGTAAAAGCAACCTGCAAGTTGGTATTTGCTAGTAGCGTAGCGATTGACGTTTTAAATTTTGCTCTTCACTCGTCTTGGGGAAAACAGAGCTGTAGCTTAAAACACTGCCTAGTGTCACGAGTTAAGCTTGTTCAGGGCATTATGTTTGCCTGTGACTACTTATCTCGTGTGCTTAAGATGAGTTTTCATCATGTAAATTCTAGTGTAGGGTTATTTTCTACTAGTAGTGTCTTTGTATGCGAAATAAGGCAATATGACTTCTCGGTTACTTTGATGTTTTTTAGTGTCAGAATGATAATTACATAAAAACTTCTTTAGGGGAGGGTGAGTGTTCATCAGTCATTGTAAAACTCACTAACTATTGTTAACGTATTTAGTCTACTTGCCTCCCTCGCTAAACACATAATGTTAATGAAGGTGTTAATGAATTTCGTAGATTTAATGTTTACTGCTTGCTTGCCATGACTTTTATGAATGCTTACTCTTTCCACTGCTATTTGATTGAATGCTAATGAAAGTGTTTTGTGGATGAATGTTGGTAAACAATAGGTTGACTAGTTAAACAAGAGTGTTTTAGCTAGCGCCGCACGATCCTTCACAAGGGTGTGAAAATAGTCGGACCGTGACACTTGGTATCAGAACTAAGTTCGTGACACTTGGTATTAGAGCCTAAGGTTGAGTTGTTACGTGAATTCGATTGCCTTCGTTGTGTGATTTGGAAAGTTTTGGTAAGTGACCATGGCACCAAACAATGCTGAGAGGATTAGCGTGTTGGAAGCACAAGTTGAAGCAACAATCAACACTGTGGCCGCGGAGGTGGCCCAGATGAGAGAACTTGTTGATGAAGTGATGAGATCACAAAAACATCAAGCAAGTTTGATAGGCAACATGTTAGAGGACCTTCGCCATATAGTTGAAACTTTGCAGTCGTGGATGATTAATTTAAATGCAAAGGTGAATCTGATGGTTCTTGCTATGGGGAACTCCAACGCTCCGGGAGTTAGAAAGACCAAGGTACCAGAACCTAGGACATATGGGGGTGCCTGAGATGCCTAGGAGTTAGAGAACTTCTTGTTTGATGTGGAGCAATACTTTTGCGCTGTGATGATGACCTCAAAACAGGCAAAGGTGAATACTGTGACCATATACTTGGTTGGTGATGCCAGACTGTGGTGGCGTACCAAGTACAGAGAAATTGAAAATAGAAGCTGTGTAATCGATAATTGGGCAGACTTGAAGAGAGAGCTCAAGACCCAATTCTTTCCTGAGAATGTTGAGTATAATGCAATGAGAAAATTGAGAGATCTCAAGCATACGGGGTCGATCAGGGACTATGTGAAATAATTTTCTGCTTTAATGTTGGATATTCAGGATATGTCGAAGAAGGACAAGTTGTTTTATTTTCTTTAGGGGATGAAATTATGAGCAAGAACAGAACTTCATAGGCAAAGGATTCAAGACTTGTCAACTGCAAAACGTTTGATTGACTACGCTGATGATGATACAACTTTGTCCAAACGATTTGGTGAAAAGAGAAACAGTGGAAAATCTTTCAAGAAAGGCAAACCCAAGAGTGGGGGAGCCGACACTAAATCATCAACCTCAAAGGAAGTTTCGTCGTCTTAAGGGTTCAACACACCCAATGGAAAAGGGATGAGTAAAATTCTGTGCTACTTGTATGGTGGACCTCATAGAGTGAGTGAGTGTCAACACAAAGGATTAGTCAATGCCTTACAAGCTTCCACTTCGGGAAAAGTGGTGGAAAGCGAGGAGGAAGAGGATCATGTCTTGAAGGTGAGTTCAGTGCGGCTGGTGAGTGCATTGGAAAAGTAAGCAAAAACACCGAAAGTTACATGAGCAAAAGGGTTAATGTTTGTGGAATTGAGGGTAAATGGGAAGAGTACCCTTGCTATGGTGGATACAGGGGCTACTCATAATTTTGTTTCGCAATTGGAAGCATGGAACCTCAACTTATCCTTAGAGAAGGATACAGGACGCATGAAAACAGTTAATTCTGTAGCCCAGCCTACTCTGGGAGTAACCAAGCAAGTGGCTGTACAGCTTGGACAATGGGAAGGTCATGCGAATTTCATAACGGTGTCATTGGATGACTTTCCAATCATTCTAGGAATGGAGTTCTTAAGGGAGACGAGGGTAGTGCTGATGCCTTTGGCTGGTTCCCTATGTTTGATGGAGATCACTCGTACATGGTGCAAGTCGTTGCGACCAAAGGAGATGAGGGAAGTCCCTTTTAGCCATACAACTCAATGAGGAATTGGGCCAGGGTGAGCAAACACATCTAACCACCGTGGTGGTAGACAAAGAAGTAGGCCAAGAGCTGGAGCCTACGACCATCCAAGCGGTGTTGGATGAGTACAAGAAGGTGTTTCCGAATAAGTTGCCTCACAATTTGCCTTCACGACGGACTGTGGAGCATGAGATCGAATTGTTATTAGGAGTGAAACCACCTGCTAAAGGGTCATGTCGGATTACGCTTCCAGAGATAGTAGAGTTGGGAAAACAGCTTGATGAATTGGAAGCGGAATGTGTTCGCTCTTCCAAAGCACCGTTGGGAGCATTGATGTTGTTTTAAAGGAAACATGAAGAGCATCTACAGAAGGCGTCCGACAGGCTGAGGGGAAACAATCTGTATGTGAAGAAAGGGAAGTTCTCTTTCGCTCAGCGAAGCAACAAATTCTTTGGTCATGTGATTGAACAAGGTCGTATCTGAAGGGGTATGGAGAAGGTAAGGATGATTCAAGAACGGAAGATCCCCACGACAGTGAAGGAGTTGTGTTCATTTCTTGGCCTTACTAGATTTTGCAGGAAGTTAGTTGAGGGGTATTCGCGGAAAATGACTCCAATGACCAGAAAACTGGGGAGGTATTGTTGGCCGCACACACGGGATGATATGGTTGATTATACCAAAACTTGTCTCACTTGGCAACAATACAAGGGGGAGCGGAAGAAGTATGGTACTTTCATGGCCGCACCAAAGTACTATTCAGTAGAGGAGACGACACAATTGTTCCTTGCGACTGTTGTGAAACACTGAGGTGTTCCCCAAGTTATTATTTGTGACTGAGACTTAATGTTCACTGACAATTTCTTGACAGAATTTTTCAAAATATTCAGGTCACATATTGACATCTCTTCGAGTTATCACCGACAGACAGACGGACAGATGAAGAGATTCAGAGAGCTACTAAAAGAGTACTTGTGTCATTTTGTCAACGAAAACCAGAAGAATGGCGTGCAACTATGTGATGTGGCTCTGTTCTGTGGCAATGCCCAAAGGAGCTCAAAAACCAACAAGAGCCCTTTTGAGCTTATTATAGGCCAGTTGTTGCTGTTACCTCACACAGTGTGCGGAGCCGTACAGACGAAAGAGTCACAAGGCATACATCTTCACCAGAGAGTGGAGACAGAATGCAGAGTTTGCTCGAGCCAATCTGGAGAAAGCTTCTAAGCAGATGAAGAAGTGGGCAGATCAGGGGAAAAGACTGTAGTTTCATGTCAGCTGCCTCGAGCCATTCAACGCCAACACCAATGACCTGAGCAAAAGTGTGACGCCCCGATTTTCGAACAATTTTTTTTCCTTAATAATAAATAAATAATCACACGTCATCCATAACATTCACAAATCTGTCACGTCAACAATCCTACTATCATTCATACAACTCGACCCGCATTAGGTACCGGGTAAAAAGTTATTTTATTTATATAACCTAACAGTGAAAGTTAATACATACTTCACAACCAGAATACAATACCCAGAGTATCAACATACGAACAAATATATACATTACCATCACAACCTCAAAAACAACACAACTCTAGGAGAATTACACCTCCCCTAGTCCAAAAACTCACCCTGTGTGTCAGGGTCCTAGCTCCCTATGATCACGGAGCTCTATCACCCAGTCTATCCCTGTTTCCTGAAAAATTTAGATAATTTAGGTGAGACACATTTCAGTAAGAAGGAATAAATTATTTACAGTGTGTGGTCATATGAATTCAATTATAATATACTTTACTTTTCAAATCATCATTTCATCTGAGAAAATACATTGATATACGCATTCTCATAATCATATAGATATACAACACAAGTTTTTATAAGCTTTAAAATTATTTCTCAAGTTTATTAATTTCCAACACACATAATTACCCGCGAAGTTCTTGAGAATAAGGAAGATTGTCCGCCCATACAGATAGCTTCCCTCTATCCTGACACGTTATGCTGCCAGGAATGGTCATATGTGATACCTATCAGGGCACTCACCTTACTCAGTAAGCCCTCAGACGGAGAGTTTCATTTTGCCTCAATTATTTATTTTATAAAACACGTACTCTTTTATTTTTCATAATCATTTCCTATTTTAACTCATTACATATCTATGTATGCATAAATTCACATTTATGTATTTTACATAATACATTAAATCACATAATTCCAATTCTCAACACATTCACGATTTTCATACTGAGCATACCTCCCCAACAGCATCAGTAGGAATCACACACACACACAGTCTCCATACTGAGCATATCTCACCAATGGCATCAGTAGGAACTTCACACACATACACACACAGTCTCCATACTGAGCATACCTCCCCAACGGCATCAATAGGAACTTCGCACACACACAATCTCCATACTGAGCATACCTCCCCAACGAAATCAATAGGAACTTCACACACACACACACGGTCTCCATACTGAGCATACCTCCCCAACGGCATTAGTAGGAACTTCACACACACACAATCTCCATACTGAGCATACCACCCCAATGGCATCAGTAGGAACTTCGCACACACACACAATCTCCATACTGAGCATACCTCTCCAACGGCATCAGTAGGAACTTCACACACACACAATCTCCATACTGAGCATACCTCCCCAACTGCATCAGTAGGAATTTCACACACACACAATCTCCATACTAAGCATACCTCCCCAACAGTATCAGTAGAAACTTCATACACACAATTTTCCTACTGAACATACCTCTTCAACGACATCAGTAGGAAAGGAATACCACTCACCCACAATTATTGTGTGGTGTTGGCATGTCATAACTTATATTTCAATATATCTCAATTCAATTTGATATAAATATTCTCATCATTTTTTGTGCACATTTCTTTATCTCATAATAATATATATCATATTTTACGCATTTCCACATTTTCCAAAATACTCATATCAGTAATTTGTACAAACTCATTTTTCATGCAAATAATCTCTACTCACGCATAAATATCACATTTCATTATTTTTCACTAATCATATCAATCATTCTCGTTTCAATATTTTCTCAGAAAATACACATCGTTATATTCCACAATTTACAATATAAGTCACATACCACACAGTTTTTATTTAATATTACTCACATGCCACACAATTTATCTAATATTTATGTTATAATCATTTTCAAGGAAAATATCATATGCTCATTTTCACATATTAATTTAAACAGTGATTTTAAAAATGTTGCTATAATTTATTCCCCTTGCATGACTTACTGAGAGTCTCGTTAGAACTCAAATCCTACGCCCTTAGCGCCCGAAATTCAACTCTTGCAATTTACATTTTTTTCAGATTAATTAATTCATTTCCTCAAAATACTACCCATCTAAACTTTCCTAGGCTACATATACCTCAAATTAATATTTAAACTAACATTTAACAACTCCACTTATTTTTCTGAATTTTGCCTGCGGATCCCAAAATTACACCCGCAGTGCTCACCTGGTCTCTAAATTTCAAAAATTCTATTTCAACTCCAGATGCTTAACATTTTAACATTTTTTAAATTAATCCTAATTAATTAAAAATGAGCCCCTTAATAACCTCCATACCTCTAATTTAGGGTTTTACCCACGACGACCCCACGAGAATTCCGTCCCGCTAGACTTGTAGAGAATCATCCTTAGATTCTCGTGGTGGTGTCCGTTCGTCAATTGGACTTATAATTTGCAAGAAATTAAAGAAAATGAGGAAATTGGCTTATCCTAGGAGATACACCTATGCCGCTCCTACCACCGATCCGCTCATGTAGAAATGACGGCAGCAGAGAATGTAGTCCAACAATAACTTCCGATTTTCGATCGGATGAAAATCTGCCACGAAATTAAGGAGAGAGGGAGAGCGAATGAGAGGAGAGAGAGAGGGACCGCACAGGTCTCCTGCACATAAGGAAAATAAAAGAAAAGAAAGGGGAGGGGGATCTCTGGATTTTGCTGGGTGCTTGCTAAAGCTTTTAAGCTTCAGGAAGCTTTATTTTGTTTGTTTATATATATATATATATATATATATATTATTTAATTAATTAGTTAATTAATTATTTAATTAATAAATAATTATTTTTATTTAATTTTTTAAAAAAATTTTATTCTATTTTATTTTATTTCATTCCGAAGCCTATCACTTTCTGGGGCATTTACAAGAAGTCAGTCCAACAGAGCGGAGTTAAAGACAGTGCAACTTGACAGACATGACGCTGAAGAGATCCTTGCAAACAGAAAGTTCATATCCTCAAGGAAGAAGTGGCAGAAGTTCCTAGTGAAGTGGAAATATCTTGATGATAAAGAAATTAGCTGGATTTCTGCAGAAGATTTAAAGCCGTTTGTGGACGAAGTTAAAGTGTACCTAGCGCCAAAGTCTACGAGGATGTCGACCGTATAAGTGGGGGAGAAAGTCACGAGCTAAACTTGTTCAAGGCATTATGTTTGCCTGTGACCGCTTATCTCGTGTGCTTGAGATGAGTTTCCATCATGTAAATACTAGTGTAGGGTTATTTTCTACTAGTAGTGTCTTTGTATGTCAAATAAGATAGTATGACTCCTCGGTCACTTTGATGTTTCCTAGTGTTAGAATGATAATTACATAAAAATCTCTTTAGGGGAAGGTGAGTGTTCATTAGTCATTGTAACTCACTGGCTATTGTCAACATGTTTAGCCTACTTGCCTCCATCGCTATACACACAATGCCAATGAAGGTGTTGTTAATGAATTTCGTAGATTCAATGTTTACTGCTTGTTTACCATGACTTTCATGAATGCTTATTATTTTTATTGTCATTTGATTGAATGCTAATGAAAGTATTTCATGGATGAATGTTGGCAAACGATAGGCTCACTAGTTAAACAAGAGTGTTTTAGCTAGCGTCGCACGGCCCTTCACAAGGGTGTGAAAATAGTCGAACCGTGACACCTAGGAATGTTTTGAATGTTAGATCAGATCATATCAACCCACTTATAGAACTCATAAAATAATATGATAAAAAATTTTTAGATGCAACTCCAACCCCGAGATGCCAAAACTATCATTAAAATAGAAAAGTCTTACCATATGTTTTTGGAAGTTCAAATTTTAAGCTTAAATTTAAATTTATATATTTGAACAAAATACACTATAAATTTATATTAAATTTGATTTAAATTCAAAGCTTGAAATCTAAGACAACTTGAAATACTTTTTGCAATTGAAGCCATTTGACATGCATGGATGCATTCATGGTTGAACATTATACTTAGTCCCAGCCAAAGATTTTATGGCCCCAGTGGAAATATAAGAGAGAGGTAACTCCTTGGGAATTAAAATTACTGATTTAAGTATATTACTTGGGAAACATGGCCTTTGGCAACTATTTATTTATTATTATTTCGTAAGAAACATTGCAAGTTCTAATGTATCAATTTTAAATTGGGAAGCCTAACAGCAATTTGCACTAGTTTAAGTGTAAAAATTCAAGAATTTATTTTTTAAAACAATTCAAGAGGGTAAGTATACACTTTAGTCAAAATTTAATGATTATTGTAGTACAATTGATACTTAATGTTTCTTTATAACTAAAATCTACCTTGGTTGTTTTTTTTTTTTTTCTTCAATTATAGATAAAAGTCATAAAACTCTCTTCTTTTATTGAAAAGTTGAACTTGAAAAAGAGGATCCAAGGCGGAACCCCAAGGGTAGGCCAAGGCCGCTGACACAAATCCCCCCCGGCCTATCTCTCTCTCACTGTAGGGACAGGGACCCTAGACGCGCCACCAACCCTAAGCCCCCAACAGCCCCTGCAACTTCCACCAGTACCCAATGCTCTTCCCTTCTGCCTAGGAACTTGAATTGTGCTTGTGCTTTCTTTCCGCAGTACAACTGTGCTTTCTTTCCGCAGTACAACTGTCTGCAGTGAGCCCCCAAAGCTTTGGACCTTTGGTTCGCTTGGAAGTAGCCCAGACTCTTTACCAACCATAAAATTTTAATAATTGCACAAACACAACCAACCCCATCTACTCGAAAAAGAAACTTTGTGCAGCGCGCGCGTGCCCTCGTTCGCACTCAAATGATGAACTGAAACAATCAATCAAACAACTACCCAGAAAAAAAAAAAAAAAAAAAACAAGGGGATTGTATGAAGTAACCCCAAGAAAATTCAGTGAGAAAATGGTTTATTTCTTTTCTGATGCTAGGAGGACGATGAGTAATTCACTAAGAAAGAAAAAATTGATGTAGGAGTTCATGCAGCTGGGTTATGCAATCTCTAGCATCACAGTGAAGAATCAGAAAAAAAGATAGGAATGGCAAAAACCCATCTCAGGAATCGGAATCTGCAGGTGGGTTTGACGGAGGAGAGTGATCTTCCTGCTTGGGTTCTTGAACGGCCTGCATTGCAACAGATGCCGGAGCAGAGTCACCGGAGGTGACATTGGCAGCACTTGGTGGGGGTGGGGGTGGTGCAATGTTGATCCTCCCGTCGATGCAGGACGAACATTTCCTCTCTAACCAACCCTCAATATCGTAATAGCCGCCGCGGCCCATGATTCTCCGGCGACCGTAGCAGAGCCGTCCCACGAGGCCGGCGAGTATGCCGAAGACTATGACGATGGCGAGCACGCCAATGACCGGCCCGATTGAGCCGTGGGTTGAGCGAGTGTTGTAAGCTACTTGGGTAGTTGTCGCCGGCGGCGGCGGTGGCTGTAGCTGCTGCTGATCTGCTGGCATTGACATTCTGGCTGGTATCCAGAAAATATTGCCCTGTTTTCGTGCTTTTAACGCCTTGAAATGGTTCAAGGAAAGGATGAAACTTTTTGAATCGCTGAAAATGTAGCAAGCGAAAGCTAGCTAGGAAGCTATCGAAAACAAAAGTACGTCTCTCGAAACAAAGATACTTATTTTTTATTTTATCAGTAAATGTAAAGTGTATAGATCAAAAAGGATATGTGCAAAGATACTTATCTTGTTTTGAAAGCTTCAGCTTCTCAAGAACAGTGCTTTGTGGGAAGAGGGAGGAAGCAAAAAAGTGTTTGTGTGGAGAGAGAATTCAAATTAAAACGAGAAGAGTGGAGGTGGGAAAGGGGTAGAGTGGTAGGGGTGCACCGATGGTGAAAAGGAAGTTTTCGTTTTAGTTATTTTTATTTTAGTTTTAATTTTTTCACATGAACAGTCGGAGACGTTAAAAGGACAAAACAAGAAGAAAAGTAAATCAGGAAAGTAGGAATCTTGGCTGGCCAAACCCCAGAGCCCAGCGGAGAACAGAAGCCCTTTTCAAATCGTCAATGCGCTTTTCCAGTTTTCCAGCACTTTTCTGGCACTATACCATATCATGAAAACAAACCTCTCTCTCTCTCTCTCTCTCTCTCTCTCTCTCTCTATGCATATATATATATATATATATGTATTGCTTTTGAAGCCATTTAGCAATGTGTACGGTGGTAAGGACCAATCCTCCAGATTGGAGATTGGGTTTTCATTACCCCAATTCAATTTTTGCCAAAACCATGCCCTAAAGTCTGCTTCTTTCAGGAGTTCACATGAGCCGCTGCTGTTCTTCAAAGATTTTGGTCTTTCATTGCATTCTCAAAGAGCATCTCTAGATGCAGAACCCATCTTCACAGCTTGTTTGCAAACACTTAGGTGCACATAAAAGGGTGCATGCATAAATAATTGACAGAACAGTTGTAGCATGAGTTTTGCATTGGTGATTGCATCACAGTTGAGATAGTAGTAGCTAGGTCATTATCCTCAATCTATGCCAGGTGTTTAATAGTGGAGTTTGTTTAGCTTGCTCTTGCGCCACTCAAATAAAAAGGGACTTAGTGCTAATTGACTTGATCTGAGCAAGCTCTGATATTTCTCCAAGCTTCACTTAAGATCAGCTTACTATCATGTGCTGAAGAGGCAAGGACATATGTTAGTTGTATCATTTATTTGAGTTATTTATCATGTCATTTGGTCTCACCGATGCATTGATGACATTTTGTGCCCTCACAAATGAGGTGTTCTGAGATAACCAGACGAGTTTATGGTGTTGCATCAACCTCCATGATGCGCCATTTGAAGTTTGTCTTTCAAAAGTTGGGTATAACCAACCCCATATAAGTTGAGCAGTGAATGCACATGAACCCATTGAGTTTGGACATAGTTGAGCATAGGAGGGCTTTTATATTGGACCAAGACACAGGCAATCCAAGACTGGGGAGATCACTTAGTCTGGGAAGCTTCCGTGCCCATCGTACCGATGCATATAACCAGGAGTCTTAAGACTAGTTACTCAAATATCTTGATGTTTTCCTGTACTAATAATTCATTTCTCATTCAATGAAATGAACTTAATTGTGCTTCCATTTGTACACTTAATTTAAAATTTCTTCCTTAACAACTCTTGCATATTGCATTTTGGAATTGTTTGCTTGACTGGGTTGCCTAAGTATGCTTTCAAGCTTCCCTCTGAGACCTCCGAGGCCACAGGCCACCCACAGGGAAGGGAACATCCATCCCGCAGCAGGCCAACTTCCCAAGTGGACTGCAGGCAGTTGTGCAAATTCGGCGGAAAATGCCAAAGAAACATTCCGCAACAAAAGACACTGGTCAAATTGCCAACCAACCTGACCCCTACACGTTGATTTCTCAATGTTAATAAGGCATTGGGTAGGAAATTTTTTCAAGGGCCACCATGCTCCCTACTTCAATGCAACCCCTTTCCAAAGTCACGAACCCAGGGCCACGGGTCCATCGAGGTAATCCTACCCAGTGTTTCAAACCTGGGTCATTAGATTTTGGTGCCAACTTCATAAACCTTGATGGGGATGGAAGGCTATTCAGCACAACCAAACACCATACATTCTAAATGGTTAAAATCCAGCATGCTTACTTGGTGCACAATTTGACATGTAAGCTATAACACCATTTAAAGTTTAGCAGACCAAATGAGATGTACAAAAACTACAACTATTTTCATAAGCTCCAGGATTACTTAACTCAGTGTGGGCTTCAAAAAAAGAATGGAAAAAGAAAAAAGAAAACTTACAAATGACATTGCATTAATAAATAATTGAAATACATAAGGAGGAAGATGCTGTGTTAATAAACAGGTGAATGCCAAATAGCATGTTACATTTACAAATCTGGTTTAAAAAATAAATTTAAAAAAAATAAAAAACTACTACTACCTGTTTAGAAGTTCTTGAATCATGCTCCTGGCCTCAATGAGAGGACTTGCATAATGAACTTCTGTAACCCACATGTTTTGCAACGTATGCATCGTCATTTGCATTTCAGTAAGCTGCTTCTCTAACCATGACACAGCATTTGAATCCATCACACTACCAATGACAGTCTGCCAAGACAAATCACAACTACTTCTTACAAAGTTTTCCAGCATACAAGAAGAGAACGAACAGGTAAGAGGAACAAATATATCAATCAGATACAAAATCAGCAACACTATCACTCAGCCGTATAAACTGGAAGCATTTATTTGGCATTCAATACAGAACATGCAAATGAATATATTCCATCTACTTTTTCATAGCATTCCATTCAATGATAATTTGTTTTTTCTACACATTAAGATAATTTTATTTAGAGCAAAAAAAACTAACCCCCCCCCCCCCCCCCCCCCCGCGGCGGGAGGTTTGACAAAAAGATAATGACCTCTCCTGAGGTTTCAAAAATTCTAGGGACCTTCCTTGAAGTTTCAAAAATCTGAAGGACCTCCTGAGGGTTGTGAAAAAGATGCAAATCTCCCCTTGAATTTTGCAAAAAAATAAAATTTTAAGAGCTCTGTCTTTTAGGCAAACCTCAGGATAGGTGAGTGTCTTTTACCGTTTTATTTATAATTTTCAATTGATAAGCAAGCCTTAAATTGTATAATTAACCTGTGAATCTCAGCAATAACTAGGGAGTACAACTGCCAAGTAACAGTGCAAGTTCAAAGTCTTATGCAATGAAATTGGGTTGAATAGTTTTGACTTGAAAGGTGTGCTCAACTGCTCATACAAATCTGTTGATTCTAGAAAATTGCTAGGAGCAGTTGCTCCATGCGCTCTCTTCATATATGCTTGCCCAACATTAGGTCACCTGGCTTGTTTTTTTTTTTTGAAAACAAATTGCTCCTAGCATTTCTCATTGATTCTATCTTGTGGGTGTGGGGCTCATAGGAGTTTGCATTGTAAATCTGTACATATTTAATTATGAACTCACCCAAATAGTACCAAAGCAAGCATTGAGCATTATAAATTTAAGGAGATTTTCCTCTCTGCTGTTGAGGACATTATCTGAACTGACAGAAAATGCAAGATCTTGGCATGAAGAATCAAACACAGATCCATAGTTTTTCACTGTAACTCTCCCGTGCTGCCTTAAAATTTTTTCCAGATGACTGGTGGTTTTGTGGGCCTTTTCCACTCTACTTTCCTTCAATCTCCAAAAGCTGCTTCCAAATGCTTTCTCTGAGACCTCTTCCTGTAGCCTCAGCAATGTTACTGCCCTTTCAGCATTTGCCCAACAACAGCAAGAGGCTGATCCATCATCTACGCAGGAAAATGAAATCATAATAATAACAATAGAAATGAATGGAAGAACAAAAAACAAAGTGAACTAGGGACAGCTGAGCAGCCATAATGCTGACAAGGTCCCTCATTCCACACCCTCCCCCCTTCATGCCCCATGAAAAGCTAGAACTACACATGAAAAAAAAGATGATATCAATACCAATTGGAAATTTACTTGCATAAATTAGTATGAAATATTAATGCAAAATTCTACGAAATTCCATGGAGATAATTCCATCATCATGAATAATAAGTGGCCATAGCAATAATAGATCAATAGTGCTTCATTGATGATACCTATTTCTAATATGTTCCCAAGAGTCCAAGACTTAACATCATGCCCCCAAATCTAGAACATTGCCACATCATCTAGAGAAGAGGCCCCTAAATAATTCAATGCTATCATCGCATCACAACAATTCTCTACATCTTCATAAATAACAATCTCCAATAAATGATGGTTCATTAAAAATACCATTTGTTATCAATCAATCCTGAAAAAAAATCCAATAAGATGCTAAACTTTCACTTTAAGCACAAGTCCTCAAAAACAAAAATAAATTCGCATCTCAAATCAATCTGACGAGAATCCTAAAGTAACTAAAATTAAACAAGAACTTCCAATTTAATTGCAACCTATATCCACAAGTTTGCAAGTCCCACATATTCCTTTCATTACCTCAAACATCTATGGAGAGGAGAAGGGGATAAGCTACAACTGCTTAGCAAGAACAACCTCACGCACACTTATCAGACCAAATAAGAACCATGCTACAATCACTTTACACCTGCAAAATAGGCTGTATCAACAATTTCATGATTCACGTACCAACTTTATACCCATTGGGACGATTGTTAGAATTGGTTCTGGCCTTCCAGGTCATTAATTCATTCATAGTTATCTGAGTCATAAAATAAAACACTTTAGTAGTTTATGCGCAAATTCCAAACTGAGTAAATTTCATGAACACTTGGTTCTAAGGTTTAGGTAGAATCAACCAAACCGTGCACTTTTAGGCGATGAATTTTTAACTCGGCCTAGAAAACTCAAAATCATAATCTGCTTGTAGAGTTAAAAACTAGGCTTAACTATCTTACCAGCCATATATGGCTCATCCATGAATCCCAGTATAGAATTTTTAACAAATCCCAAAATTGCTAGTGGGTGCAGCTGTCAAGCAGCTTGTGCACTGCTCAAAGGTTTGGGCATAACTAACTCAAGAAAAACCAGACTAAGGCGTATTTTGCAGCATTAGAAACAAGACTCAGTTATCTTTCCACTGATATGTACAATAACACCAAAATTTCACTTATCAAATTTGGATTCCAAGCCAGAATCAGATCTGTGATAGAAACCCAACATCCAATAACAATCAACTCATCTTGGTTCTCTAACCCTCATTGGGTAGCCTTATTATCCCTTAACAACCATTCTTCACCAAAGGACTATCTTGATAGAGTTTTGATGATTTCACATACAAGTTGGATATGGTCAATATCTATGATCCAACTTGAGGGGGAGTGTGGAATGATGGCCAGCAGTGTGAACGACAGCCACGGTTGGTGAATGACGGCCAGCAGTGTGAAGGACGGCCACGGTTGGTGAATGACGGTCACCTACCAATGTAGGTGAGCCACTGCCACCTACCATGGTGGGTGAGCCACCACCACCTACCATGAGATCTTGCCACAAGCCAAAGGCTATAAATTTAGACCCCCCACCAAAGCTAAACGACACTCATCTCAACTACAAGTTGTGTCCTCTTCTGTTTTTTCATATTTTATTCTCTGTGTACATGTTAAATAGGGAACTAGTATGTAAAGAATACACAATTAATATACAATTGATTCATTCCCATTCTCTACATATAACAATAAATTTGATAAGGAGAAAGAAATTATCCTTTAGAAATCTATAAAATCCCAAAAATCCTATCAAATTTCCATAACTTCAATCCTTTCTACCAAAAATTGAAAACCTAGGATAACTTTGCAACAAAATACAGATTTTCTACTAACCTCAGTATCAAAAGAAGGCATAGAATTGTAATCACAATTTAAGCTTGCTCCAATCTGCTCTCTAGCCCTAGGAATGAAAAATGGCTCTTTAGGGTTTTACAAAGGAAGACAATATGCTTCTCTTCATCTTTTTTTGTTTTCTACTCATTAGGAATAATAGTAAATCCTGTGTATATTTAGGGGTTTTGGGCTTCTACACCCTATTATCCCAAATTAAAAGCAAAAAACAAAAAAAAAAAAACAAAACAAAAATAGGGCTAATTGACCAACTGACACTCTAGTCCAAGTAACTTTTGGGCTGGGGTATTGCACCCAAAGCCATTGAGCAATCAGGTTTCTTAACTAGAACCATAACTTAGATAAATTGAAAAATTCTTGTTGTGGCATGGTACCACTGCCCTTTGAAATACATCTTTCAGAATGGTTCAAAATTCTCTGAGATGCATCTTCAAGAATGGTTCAAATTCAATAACAGGTAGAACATGAGAATGGATTTATAAAGGACAGCAAGGAAGTGGTGCAACGATAGTTCTAACAATACCAATTGATGCAAATGCACTATATGGGTAAAACCCCTAAATTTCAAGTACTTGATTTCTTCACAATCCCAAAAAATCAACTTCAACGTGATCACACTCCTTCATATACAGGCATAAAATATTTTTTTCAAAGGTAAAAGAGATGCACTTCCCTAAAGTAAACACCTAAGAATAAAATAAATCAAAATCTCCTAAATGGTGAAGAAGCCTTTGCGATTGGAACCACCCCCTTCACAATCGGCTACTACGCCCGTGAGAACTCCAACCTAAGAGCAAAATGAAGAACTTGCATGATATGTATGGCACCTTAATCACTATAAGGAACTTGCAAATAGATCTTCTATCACGGTTCACATACGACAAACCAATGTAACAACATAAAAGCTCAATTCGAGAAGCACTTGAATCTATTGAAATCCTCTATGCAAGCACAAAAGGATCTAATGTCTTTTGATAAAGTAATGACCCCTAATAAGAAACCAATCAAATATCCAAATCAAATGGCAATGAAGTAAATGTGCATTTGCTTCATAATCAAGAATTAAAGGAAGAGTTTCATCAAATTTGATTAAGGAATATGTGGAGAGAAGATGTAAGTGATGAAGGCACTTATTCAAAGGATGGAGGAGAAATCACCTCACAATGTGCATCTGCTTCATAATCAAGAATTAAAGGAAGAGTTTCATCAAATTTGATTAAGCAATATGTGGAGAGAAGACATAAGAGATGAAGGCACTTATTCAAAGGATGGAAGAGAAATCACCTCACGGTCACCCTAACCATGAGGCTCAACAATGCTAATGATGGGCACCATGGTGGACCGAGTCGTAAAGATCCCTTGCAAGTTCCAAATAAGCCAATCACAAGGTCAAAAGCTAAGAAGATCAAGGAAGCAATGCAATGATTGGTGCAAAGTTTGCAAATTTATCAAGAAAGACCCCAACATTCAAGATGGGCTTGAAAGAAGAGGAGCTGGCTTTAATCCATGTGATACAAGCTATAGACGGGGGCGGCATAGCCTAGTGGTTTGGGGTAGACTCTTTATTTCATTTAAGTATAGGCGTGTGGGCCTATTTTATGTTTCTATGGTTGTAGGCGTTTGAACCTATTTAATTTATTAGGTGGGCTTCTTTTATTAGTTATAGGTTTTAACACCCTAAACTACATGCCTATAACTAATAAAGAAGCCCACCTAATAACTTAAATAGGCCCAAATGCCTACAACCATAGAAACATAAAATAGGCCCACATGCCTATACTTAATGAAATAAAAAGTCTACACTAAACCACTAGGCTATGCCGCCCCCCTCTATTATTTGTATCAGATGGATTAAAGTCGGTTCTTCTTTCAAGCTCATCTTGAATGTTGGGGTTTTGCTTGATAAATTTGCAAACTCGGCTCAAGTGGATTGTACCAATCCTTGCATTGCTTCCTTGATCTTCTTAGCTCTTGACCTTGTGATTGGTCCATCTGGAACTTGCAAGGGATCTTTAAGACTCAGTCCACCATGGTGCCCATCAGATAACATGATTAATCATTCTTTAGGTCAGCATCAAATAAGTGTAGTCAAGAAGTTGAGTTATTGAGAGGCATCTTAGTTCTAGCAATTGACAATTCATCTTGAACTTCATAGGTCTTAACATGCAAGTTTGATGACATGTCAAGATCAGTCTTTCACCTAGTAAGGGTCAACAAAGACAAGTTTATGGCCTCATTCTAATAAGAAAATTCATCGTACATATATTGAAGGGTCACGAAATAATGTGACCATGATACTCAATTACACAACAATTAGCATTAGGACTTGAATGGGCACTTATCCACAAGTTGAGTCCTTACTTGAATATTTTGGACAAGATCATTGCTACATCCTAAGCACTTAATAACTTCCTAATGAAGCTCCTTAACACAAGATGTGATGTTCTTATGAATGGATACCTAGAGGAATCTCTTAGGGCACGTTTGATATCATTGTTGTTTTCCAGTTTTTTGTTTCTATATTTGCATAGTGAAGAAACAATATCTAAAATGCATTTATTTATGTTCTTAGTTTTTTTATTTTTTTTGTTGTCAATTTTCAATTGTTTGCAAAAAAATTGAAAACCAAATTTTATGATTTTCAAATGTTTTGGCAACCTATTGCTAGATATTTTAATATCCACTAATAGTTTTTTTGAATTAAATCATTCATTTTATACACTTTTAAATTTAAATTTAAATGATCATATGAATTTAAATATATTTAAAATAAAAATATACATAAATTTAAAATAATAATAATAGTAATAAAGCCAATTACAAATATTTTTACTATTTTCCAATTGTCATGTACAATAAAATATTTATTGTAAAGTAAAATTTGAAAGCTTAAAATAGTCATAATAATAATTATTATTATAATATTTTTTAATGTGTAATATTTTGCAATTTTATATTTTAATCATATTTTTATAATATTATTTGATTTAAAGACGAAAATTAGCATTTTTAATTTGTTTTACTTTTATAAATATTAAACAAACAAGTTGCTGGTTTCTGATTTTTAGTTTATGTTTCTAGTTTTTGGCTTTCATTTCTAATTTTCATTTTCGCACCCTTAGCTTCCAAAGCCATGTGCTAGACCATAGACCAAGTGATATAAGCCTTTGGGTTGAGGAACTTGATTCTTAATTCTTGTCTTAATCTTTTTATGAATGGTGAAAATGGTTATAATTTCATCAAAATATCACATCTAGGCATGACATCACTAAATTCAACAATAGTCACACACTAAAAGATAATTATTCAAGGTTATAGAATGGCCCTCTAATTGTCTCAAAAAAGAGCCTAGGACATATTTTTATCTTTTAAAAGGTATTTCATTTCAAACCAAGTGAAAACAGGTAGTTCTCCAAAATACCTCGCTCTTTTCAATATTTAGCCAATAAGTGCTAATTGAGAAAAACGGCTGCATTCAAAGTAAATGGCTCTCAATTTTGACTAGCCAATCTCAGAAAAAGTGAGGGTCAGAACAGCCATCAAAATCAAATGGGCACATAGGTTCACCCACTTGTTGAGAGTACAAGTGCATACTGAGATCTATGTAGCCTCGCCAAAGTGCACTTAAGCTGTTTTATTGTAATTTCAAGACTTTCCTCAAGTCTGACTAACTTCTTAATAAAACTTTAAATTTCTTAGAAAGAATCTCAATATCTTGAAACTGAAGGTATATTTCTTACTTACAAGTAACCAAGTGCCTTTTATCTAGCTTTCAACTCCATCTCTGCCTTTTCTGCTTCAGGAGTGAAACCAGTTTCTAGTGGATTTCTCAAAGAAATATACCAAAACATCAAGGCAAATCAACAACTAATACTAGCAGAATCAATTTCACCTCAATAATTACGAAAATCTCATGGAAAATTTTCAAATATCTCTTGATTGGATTCAACTTCTCTTCAGCATTCTTCAAGATCTCTGAGCAGAATCACTTATCCCTTGATGCAGCACGAAATCTCATAGTGACGGTCAATGCATCACTGCCAGGGTCAAAATATTGTAGCTCAGGCCTCGGGGTCAATACCATGGAATAGAATTCAATTTTTTGCGCCTGATTTGACCCTATAGCCTGCAGTCAATATCTCCACTCTAGTTAAATTTTGCAGGCTAGGCTACTGAGTATGTGTAAACAGGTCAGACAAACATAGGTATGGCAAATGGGTTGGTTTAGGAAAACAAAATGAGGCGGGAACTTTGAATGGTGGATAGTATTTAAAATTTTAAAGGCAATAGTTTCATTGGTAGAAGAAGATGCTTTGAAGGACGACAGTAGGGCTAAAAGACAACGGATGTTGATGATGACAGAGGATTGAGCTCCTCTGATGATGAACCTTTGATGCAGCAGGTGCTCCTATTTTTTCCCTTTTTCTCCAGAACTTTCAATGTATTTCCAAAATGGCATCATGATTTTTTCCCTACTTTTCTTTGCTTTGACTACTGTGTCTTCCTTTATTGTAACACCAACAAATTCTTCTCTTCTGTGAGATTAAACTTTGGGTTATAGTTAAACTTTGGGTTATAGTTTGTGGGGTTGAAGTCAAGATAGTGTAGGATGGGAGACTGACTTGACAGCTATGAGGCAGAAGCTGGACAGCTAAGATGAAGCAATTGCAGTGTGAATGATGGCGAATTGAGGCTCACAGCTCACTCTGATATAAATTTGACATATGACAATCAAGGAAGAAGAGGAGAGCACGAAGAAAATAGAGAGAGGAAAGAGAGCAGAGGAGAGTATACATAAGAGAAGGGAAAGAAAGGAGGCAAGAGAGTAGACGTGAGGCTGATAGAGAGAGCATTCAGATGCAAGAGAGAAAGGTGAGCCTAGGGCAAAAAAAGATCAAATTAAGCATCCAACTAAAATATCCCTTACATCCACAAGCCTATACTTATAGACAAGTAAGAAACCTAGGTAAATAAAAATTATAAATTTTTTTTTTTAAGTTAAAAAGGTAAGCATTAGAAGGTCAACAGAGGGAATAACTAAAATTCCAAAAATATTCAGATTTCCTAAGTTAAAACAAAATCCCTAATTTATAAATCTTCAAGCAAATATGATTGCGTAGAATTATGTGGAGCTGGTCCCTCATCCCACCTAAGATGCAAGCACTGATATAAACTTTTGTTTACATTAGAAGGGCTTGAAAAGCAAATACATCTTGATGGTTTACTGCCAGTAAGTCCCAAAACATGTAACAGGCACAAACCCAAAATTTCTCTTTCGCATTCTTCAGACATGTAAGAATGATGAAATGAGTAACCAAGTAGTACACAAAGCCAAAGAAGATGCTTATAGGCAACAAAATAAAATTGAGTAATAGGAAATGCCAGGCAAGAGAACTCAGATAAGCTCTTCTTCTCTAGAAAAATGGAAATTATGCACACTCTAAACTTAAGCCCTTAGACCTCCACTCCAAACAATAACATGTAACATGCTTTGTTTTGTTTTGTTTTTTTTTTTTTCTTTTATTATTATTTTTTTATGATAAAAGAAGAGTAACATGCTTTGATTTTCATTAACATCTGCTATCAACACTCTGGGCATGCCTCCTAGATGGATGGATAATTTACTCAAGCTAAGAAGCAAATATAGGCTTAGAGGCTGCCATGCAAAGTGTCAAGCAGTCATCATTCACTGACCAACCTTGGAATAATGCATCATAATAACATTCTGTACAATAAAAAAAAAAATAACATACCCAACACAAAGCCAGCAAGTGGAATGTTGACTGGTGACCTAGAATGAGTTTTTGGTTGTGGATCATCACATTTTCTTCTTTCCAGAATCATAATATGGATAGCCACAACCTATAAAAATACCAACAGAGCATGATAATCATTGATCATCATTCTAAGAATGCAAAATCAGCTTCAACAGCTTAAGATCCCAAGAAGAAGCTACCAAATTAAAATGAGTCAAATGCAACTTACCCTGCAATGAAATTTCACTGGCTTACCCTCTAAGCAGTGAATCAAATCAGAAATCAAGCCTGAAGAAACAGTGTCGAGGTGGGTAACATTACATAAATTGGAAGCATATTCTGGACTAGAACACTCATTGTATTTTTCATTGACTTCTCTTGTGGAATTGATTGAAATAAATGATACCGGTGTCAATGAAAATTCATTCTGCACACTAGAAAAGTAATCATTTTAATTGAAATATGTACCATTCACACAGTTTACTGAAGCATACAAATACCAATTTAATAGAGATTTTTCTTTAGCTTCAGATGAAATATGAAATGCTGGGTGTATACGTTGAAAATAGAGATATCCATGTGGCATGCACAATGACAGACAACATAAAGTTTGCAGAGTGCATATGCTCTCTGAAGTTAACTGCAGTACAACAACCATTCAATCATTTAATCCAGAACACAAGAAATAATGCAAACAAACCATGTTTTCCGACCACTAGTAAGCAAACAAACCATGCCATGATATAATTGTAGAAAACCACATAACGATCACACAATTGTCTTTGGGGCAAATTTTTTGAGTTAAGAAAATGATTGTTCTCTCATATAGTCTCTGCTTCCAAGTGCGTCAATGTAGCAACTCATAGCATAACAGGCTCAAAATTTTTATTTGCCTTCTATATTACATCATACAATTTTCATGAACACTGACCACTTTATTTAAGAAATCATATGAAAAAATGTCAATGGTGGGCTATCTTAAGCTCAAGACCGAAATGCAGCATGTGCATATGAAAGCTTGCAAAATGCAGTTCGTATCCATAATTCCAAATGGATATTGTTAAAACATAGTAACATCCCACAGAAGGTCAAGAAAGAGAAACCAGACAAATCACAAGAACTGAAATATCAAGAACAAGCAAAAAATCAAGTGTGCTTTAAGAACTGCATACCTTGATTCAAGAATTCGATGAAAGGTTGCCCGTACACCAGGTCCAAATCCAACAGGATAAGCACTCTTACTCAGGGCACCAGAAATCCTCACCTAATTGATTGAAATAAAGATACTATGTTCAAATCAAACTATAAAAGAAAGGAGGAGTTAAAGCTGTAGAATAGGGAATTACAATGTAATTGTCCACCCCAATATGAATACAAATACTAGTCAGCTCCTGAAAGAATCTCAACTGATTAACTTCACCAAATTCCAACTGTCCATCAAGAGAACTGCCATCAAAACTATGCACAGCCACCACATGGCCATGCAAAGATATTAAATTCCCCTTAGGCAACATGCAACCAGAATCAGCAGTTCCAAAAGGTCGTGCTGACACATTCATGAGGGTCACACCACATAAAGAAACATTAGAAGCCTGTTCCTGTTTCACACATGGCTTCGTCAAGTCTTCCACCAGTGCCTTAAGATCCAGCTCAAAAAGTCTCATTGCATTAGCAGAGAGTTGCAGACATATATCAGAGCTGGTTTTTAGTATTTTCCCAGTAGACTGCTGGAAAGGCAGTTCAGTTTGAACAGACCCTCCAGACAGAACCCTAATATTGCTGATACAAATATCACAAAATGAATGACCATGTAATGGATCAGTATTAGGGAAACCCCCATCAGAAAAGAATGAAAGGCTCCACAGGCATGTTCCAGAAGTGACACGAACTTTACCATCGCCAACATTATAAGAGCCATTAAGCTTACAGAAGATTTCATCTTCCTGGTGCTCTGCAATGTAAAAACCACCAATTTGCAAGAACTGAAAAACAAGAACAAGAGTTAAGTTGTGTTATGCATAACAGCACTAAAAAGAATGACTTTATCATCTTAAGTAACATTTTTTTTTATAACAAACCTGGAACTTGAAAAAACTATCAGAGTTGAACTCCAGCAACACCTTCTGTGCACCCACACCACCGTTTGCATTCGCTTTTTTGTAATACAAAATTCCTGAACTAAAGAGGCTATCATCAATTCCACTTATAACAGCTAAACATGAAATTTCAAGCAAACTAGAGCTGCATGTTCTCCACTCCTGATTAAATTTCCTGGAAATGCTAAAATAATCATTCTGATCACAGCATGATCCCTCCCCAGCAACACTTGAGTAATCCACGAAGCCAGAGCTCAATTCTCCACTTGATGCATGATCCATTCTACATCTTTTATAAGAAACATAATCCTGGTATATTTTACAGGTATTGCGTTCCATGGGCTTCTCCAGCTCATCCTTGGAAATTTTAGTTGGGAGCGTACCTTCATTTTTCCCACACAGGAACAAATCCCAAGGCAAGATTATGGCCTCAACAAACAGGCTAGACCTGTTTGAAATAACATTCTCCCCTTGAAACTGTCAAAGAACATAAGGGGATGAACAGTACGTTATGGGGTCCAAATTGCTAGACTCTAAAATCAAATATCCAGCTTCCACAACCATTGTCTTTTTTATTTCCTCATTTCCTTTTGTTTTTCCTTTTTCAAAGGAGCAGGGAAGGGGATGCAAAAGAAATTTGACTGAACATATGTAATTATACAATAAAAGATATGCTTAGAGGCTAGAACATACTTTTTGTAGCACAGGATACTTGTGTGTCACACAAAGCAGGTGGAATCTTCCATTTTCAATTTCCCTGAAATCAACTTTCCAATCCTTAAAATGATGGAGGGAAAGATTTCTGCAGACTGCATTTCGCCAATTAAAGTAAACATAAACTGCTAGATTTGTAACCCTTGTCATCGGAACACTGTGAAAGATACTTCTGCATGAGAATGGCTGATTGTCAAGCAATTCCAAATGCTCAGATTCTTCAGGAATGGCTTCCATAACAATACTATAGTCCTTTACCTGCAAAGTAAAAGAATCCAAAGTGAATCCAGGAAAATCATGGCACCTATGGGCACTTTCAAACAGTTATATGATGCCATGGATGAGTTGTAATATCATCAGAATATCACCTCATAAAATCCATCAACATCCCAAGTTGATGGGAGTCCTGGAATAACTACATCAATGCTGCCAGTTGCATCAGTCAACTGCAATCTTCCAGAGTATGGAGAAATCTGAATGAAGAATATGCATCTGTAATTAGATGTACAAAAATTATAATGTCAACAGAGTTATCTTGAGCAGATAAAGGAAATGATTAGCATTTAACCATTTGATGATAGTTATTAGATCACCCAAAGAGCATCCCAGTGGTCAGGGCTCCTGATAAGACAGGGTCAGGGAGGGTGTTTGAATGCACACAGCCCCACCCCTACATGCAAAGATGCAATTTCTCTGATTTGAACCTGTGGAAACCCTGGTTGTTGAGCAACCTTACTGATGCACCAAGGTCCATCCTCGTAATAAAATCACTAGAATTTTATAATCATATTTGAGTTATCTTGATCAACAGCCTAATACCTTGAGGGCACAGTTGTTCTATGCCCCACCCATCCAATGTTTTTGCATTTGCAGTTTGTGCAACAAGAATTAAGTTATAAGACAGGGTCAGGGGGGGATGGTTTAATGTACACAGCCCCACCCCTATGTGCCCAGATGCAATTTCTCCAATTTGAACCTGTGGACACCCTGGTTGTTGAGCAACCTTACTGATGCACCAAGGTCCATCCTCATAATAAAATCACTAGAATTTTATAATCATATTTGAGATATCTTGATCAACAGCCTAATACCTTGAAGGCGCAGTTGTTCTCTGCCCCACCCATCCAATGTTTTTGCTTTTGCAGTTTGTGCGACAAGAATTAAGTTATAAGCATTTGATTGTGCAAATAATTACACAAAGTTAATGTGCATATAAGAAAACTGGAGCAATCAGTTGCATGGAACAATTTTACTAGCAGAGAAAATATGATATATTCAGAGGGAAAAAGGATGTTAGATTGCAGACCTTCAGACTTCCAAGCAAAACAAAACCTGTATCTTCACTTGAAAAAACCCTTCTGATTGACTGACTATACGACCTCCCTTTACAGTTACATGACCTAGGACTATGCTGGTTCTTATAACTTGATATTCTAGAATCATTTTCCAGTTGCAACTGTGCACGAGTCCATGTGGTCTCGCAATGATGAAGAAAATTCAAAATGGGTACCACCTGAAATAGTGGTGGATAACTAGATATTATTGAAATTTATTGCTCATCAAAAATCCCAAAAGGCCATAAAAACATGACATGACAAAACATAGTTAAGAACTAGAGACTTCAGACTTACCAGTTTCAGTTCATCAAAACCCGATTCATTACAACAGCCACATAAGCCATGCTTGCAGAACTCCTTGAATACACCATGCTGCAAAAAGAAATTCATTACAAAAAGATGATAACAAAGACAAAGTAGAAAACCATAAGTTCACACTTAAAACCTTAACTGCAAATTTACCACTTTACCCGTGATTGAAACACAGATGAAGATAAATGTGAACTAGCATACACCTGAGCCAATCCTTCCCTCTGGTACCTTGCAACCGCCACATCATCTTAGCTGAATACTATATAACAATAACTGTGAAAAAGAACAAAAAAGTTCAAAGTAAAACAAGGAAAACTATCCTAATGCAAATTAGACTGATGTGATCCAAAGCAAATAATTTACATGTTTTGATCCTAAAATCTCCTTATCAGATAGGATCCCAGAGAACTTCTTCCTAAGACATACAATGACAAGTAATACCCTGAGATTCAACCATAAAGAAGAGAAAGTCAATACTAAAAAATTTCCAAAACCAAACAGTCCTTGGAAGCCTAAAATTTTTAAAAATTACCCACCAAACTCTGGCAGCAAATGCCAGTGACCCAATGAACTTTCCCAATAGACTCTGAGATTGTGAAACCATATGACATCTGCAGCATGCAATTTGATAATTTTAATAGAACTGAATATTATTCGCTAGACAGAGCAAGAAGAATAAAAAATATATATTTCACTGGTCCTTACCTGCTTTCCTTTGGTGAGTAAGATTCTACAACAATGCTTGTCCTATGACAAGCCCCAAGTATAAGCATTTTCGTCCAAGAAAACAACGGGTTGACAAAATGGGCATTTTTCACAGACACCTGCGAAGAAGCCCACAATTAGATGGGAAAAATCACAAAAAAAATGCAAAAACAAAAGAAAAAGTTGTGGCACAAACTTTCTCTCTGCTAATGTATTTCATACCCAAATTGACATATTGTATACATTAAAATAAATCCATGATAAACAGAAAAGTTGTTTTACTCACAAGAGCGCCCACCCTAAGGCTGTGTGGTGCAGTGAGTAATTCGTCAGTTAGTAAAAGCCACACTTCTTCATCCAACTCAACAAGCATGCCTTGCACGTAGATGCCTTTAACAATACCAGTATAGTCAGACAATTCACCCTTCCCTACAATGTCGGTCTTCTTAAATGATAACCTAATACTGGACAATTTGGAAATGTGCAACAGTGACTTCTCCGTGGTTACATATATCAAATCAGACTCTTCCTTCCCCATGAAAATCAACTTTTTTTTCAAACCTGACAGGGAAAGAATATTTCCAACAAGCTTGGAAATCATAGGATGCCAAGATGAAGCTGACCCGGAGAAGTATATAAATGCAGAATGAGTAAAAGAATGACTATTGTGTCCTCCAACATTGTCAATCAAATCGATTGATGAATCTTTCAACTTACATAATCTACACTCACAAATCCTAATTTGGGCAAGAAACCCAAGAAGATTCCTCGGATCACCAGAATTCGTATCAGGACGGCCCTGCAAATTACTAACCCCAATCGTACATGGAACCACGGAAACAGGACTAATTGATTCTAACAAGCCATAAACGCTATAACGAGCCTTCAAACTATCTTTACAAACAGAGTACGAATCCAAAGTTAACGGTAAAGAACGCAAGTTCAAACACCGAGTCAGTCCACTGATAGACTCGGGGGAGCCCCACCTAATAATCTCCAAGAATCCACCACCACATTTAAAGGGGATGTAATTCCACGCGAGAACATGAATCTTCCTTCCGATTATTCGCACATCGAGTTCAAGAACGTCGCAGCAAATCGAAGATGAGGCATCTGAAAATGAAAAGCAATGGTTCCTCGAGCAGCTACCAGAGCGATCCGAAGGGGAAGACTGGTCGGGGGAAGCGAGGGTTAGGGTTCCAATGATGATCGCCGGGTGATCCAATGGAGGAAGAAGTCTAGGATTAGGGTTTGGGTTGGGGGTTTGTTGTTTACGTGAAGAAGAAGAAGAAGAAGGGATGGAAAGGATGGGAGGGAGGGAAGGGAGAGAAGAATGGAGAGAAGCTGCGCCGGTCAGCGGACGAGATTGTTGGAGGAGGTCGGAGATCGTCAGCACTTTCGGGGCTTCCATCGTAGGATTGGGATTGATAACAGGTACACAAATATGGCGAAATGGTAGTGATGGAGTGGATGAGAGAGCGGAGGGATTGTGATCCTGTGAAGCACTGCTGCGTAGTTCCCTCTTGAATCTCTTCACCGGTTGGGGTTTAGCGGGAACGAGGGTTTGTAAATAGCCTCTTTCCCAGCGGAGCTCTCTAATGCGCGCCGATTGGAGTCATTGTACCACCCGGTGGTCGTGATCGATGGTTAACACTTTACACGCGCAAGTCACGTGGTTACGGCCCAAGAATTACACAGAGAGGTGAAGAGACGACTGTTTTCGAAAATAGTTTTCATTTTTTACTAATTAAATAGGCCCAAACCCTACATGATTCTATTCCAGAATTGTAATTTATGGATTATTCTTAAGTATTACTACCAAATTGATTTTCAAAAATCGTACTTGTACACGATTCATATTTTTTAAGAATCTTTCTATATATGTGAAATAGTTTATTCTCAATGCTTGATTTGAACATATCATTACGAAGATAACATTCGAGAGCCCCTTATCGAGCAGGATCTTACCACATATTATCATTACAAACCAACCAGAGAGCAAGCCTTGTGTAGATATTACCACAAGAAGTTTGACCTGCGAATCCAGGATCTTCATGACATAAAATTCAGAAGAATGTGGCTGGAGAAGCAAAAAAATTTTGAAAAGCAGAAATATCTTATTATTATTATTATCAAAACAGCATTTCCTAACTGGGAGATTGTATGGGGCAGCTCAAATTACAATGATTGGGTTACAAAATAGAGTAAAATTGTGCGTGGAAGCATGGATCAAATCTTGAATCTGGCTTGAATTTGAGTCGATTTGAATGAATTTAGTACAAGTTTGCAGTGCATTTTGTTCAATTCCACACAAGTCCATATCAAAAATTAGAAAACCTAGCCCGCCAAACAAACATGGTAATATGAAAAACTCAAAATGCCCGGGACTCGCATCAGCACAAAAGAATGTACAAGTGTGGCGAGGGTTCACGGTGCTGCCACGACTGCTATTTTCCCTTCAATTTCATCCTGTCGGCTTTGATGACCTCGCAGGTTTTGTACATGATGCACATTGTGCTTGTTAAGATGCTCTGCATAAGTTCTTGTCCAAATTCAGCATGTTGAGAGGCATGGTAACTTGATCTCTGTCAACCCTAATCATTATTGTCTGCTAAGGAAGGCCTTCCCCAGCTTAGAAGAAACAGCATCAGCACCAGGGGCAGCAATCAAGTTTCCGCTAGCAGACATGTAGAAATAGTTGTAGTTGATTCTAGTGACCAAATCTGCTAAATGAGGAAAGTGTCCCACGTTGAGTTTGAAAGATAGGACCTGCATAGTCACAAAACCGTGCAAACATTAACATGCCCATGTTGATCTAGCGAGAGAGAGAGAGAGAGAGAGAGAGAGAGATCAGAGTGTTTCTTTTTTGTTTGTTTGGGTAGAAATTGGGGGATGGGAAAGGGGGAATAGGAAAGAAGCCAACAGTGAAGATGCATATGTGCATAAGCATAGCTTTTGCAGTTAAGCACACGTGCACTATAGTGATGTCAGCCTAAGCATGAATCATAAGCACACTTTGACCGTTGCAAGCAACTATGAACACAAGAAATGTGGATAGAAAACTACTCTGAGAAGGAAGGCAATGCAATCATCAAACTGTTTCTCAATTCGTTCCACTTCCATCTCACATCTTGCCTTCATGGCAGAAACTGCACCACTGCTACTTAGTGTCTGCTGTATGGAATAAAAATCAAGAGCTAATCCAAGGATGCTGTTGATTCTGCTTGCAATCAATGCCCACTGAATACAAAAAAAAACATCAATCAGCACTGAGTTTTCTTCTTCTTCCTTTCTTTATTT
The DNA here is from genome assembly GCF_029873635.1 of Malania oleifera. NCBI lineage: Eukaryota > Viridiplantae > Streptophyta > Magnoliopsida > Santalales > Ximeniaceae > Malania > Malania oleifera. The sequence goes on from NC_080424.1 coordinate 89,922,368, forward strand.
TTTATTTCACTGTGAATCATCTAATAATAAGAAATTCCAAATTCAAGCATTTAAAGATAGACATCAAACGCCCTAAGCAAGGATTACTATCACCCACCAGCTTATCTGGAACCACAAAGCATTGCCGCTGAATAGATAACAAGTAGGCGTCATGTACTTCAATGACTTCATCCAGAGATCTAGCAGCAGCCATGCCTTCACAGAGTTCACGCCATGCACTGTGGTACACCTAATCACTATTCATGGTTAGAGATATGAAAGAGCTCAAGAGCTATAAAAGCAACATCATATGCCATGGTGTAAGGGGGAGTTATCACAAGATTCCCTATTTAGGCTTTTTAGGCATAATCACCCTGGACCAAGGCCAATAAAAAATATGCTTAACAAATCTTGAGTTTTATTTTTTAACACAAAATAGCTCTTTGTTAATTATTTGGTAACACATAACACTCTTTTTTGAACCATAATTCTTTACACAACTCAACCCACACACACCCTACACAAAACATGGTTCTTTACAAAGTTCTGTGTGTTCAAATGTCTCCATACATAATCAATGTACAGTTTAATTCGTCATGGAATATCAATTATGCTGCTCTTTCCAACTATGCTATTATATTCCAAATATAGCAACAAAATGTATAAAATCATTTTCCACACCACATTATTACTGTCGATGTTGTTAATAGTATGCTTCATTGTCCTTTTATATTATAAACAAAAATTTATCACCCAATCCACAAGGCTCCCATGAAACATTAGGGTTCTAGGGAGGGATGATGCGCACAGCCTTTTCTCTATATTTTGTAAAGCTTGTTTCAATGACTCAGACCCCTCACATCTTAAATTTGGGTGTCTTGCGAATGGCCAAAACATGCCAGTCTTCTTTTTATATCTGTACGCATTAAAATAAGAATTGAAAGTAGGCCATTGGCTTAATAATAATGAGAGCTGATATAAAGAAAGCAATTGAGGGCCACCCCCTATACACATCCACTTGGTAGATGAAGTATACTCCCACAATTCATGTAAATGAGTTGTTAGATGTCTGATATCATTTAAGCTGGAAATTTAACCAAACTAAACAGTAAATCAAATATACAAACATGCCTTCTTTGTAGCATCTTTGGAGATGAATTAAGAATGGGTTTAGTGAGACAAGTGAAGTAATTTTAGCCAGCAAATCTTGTTCTGTCAAGTTTCAACATGAAAATAGGACCAGAACACATTTTCCATTCCATGTCAATGGAAAATACATTGCACATCAGAAAACAGGGGAAAAAGAGAAAAACAAAGGAAATGAAAACAAAAACAACAATAATAACAACTTGATTAATAATTTCAAACAATTTAAATCAAATAACTTGGCCCATGGGCAACATTTAAGAATCTCAAGACAAGTGTTGAAATTTTTGTAACTAAGTGAATCAAACTATTTTCTTTCTTTTTCCAAATTATTATACATTTAGTGGAACCAACTTTCTGTATGCCTCTTCTCTTACACACTCTGATGCAAAAGCAATGAAACCCAACTACCATGTAAAATTATTTAACATGCATCATCAATGGCATTGATATAAAAAATAAATAAATAAACTAAGTGTGTGTGCTTGCATCTGTACACATGTTCATTCACATACAAGTGCGCAACAAAGAAAATTCCTAAATTTAAAAAAAAAAAAAAAGAGCAACGTCGCCATGCTTAGCTTTCATGGAGTTGTGGAATCCAGGATACTCTTTTCATGTCAAAGCACAAATACCCATGTCCACAATCCATGTAGAAACAAAACCCCTGAATCCATGTCCAAGTAGCTACAAAAGAGGGGCCAATCATCCATTAAACAGAAAAAAAAAAAAAAAAACAACAACAAAAAAAAAATTACATGCCAAAGTGTCATAGTCCAGCTATTCTCACACCCTTGTGAAGGGTCGTGCAGCGCTAGCTAAATCACTCTTGCTTAACTAGTCACCCTATCGTTTACCAACATTCATCCACGAAACATTTTCATTAACATTCATTCAAATAGCAGCGAAAACAGTAGTCAATTCTTGAAAGCCATGGCAAGCAAGCAGTAAACATTGAAGCAAATGTAATTCATTAACACCACCTCCGTTGACATTGTGTGCTTAGCGAGGGAGGCAAATAGGCTAAACACGTTGACAAAAGCTAGTGAGTTTTACAATGACTGATGAATACTCACCCTCCCCTAAAGAGCTTTCTAGGCCATTCCCACTCTAGCACTAGGAAACATCAAAGTGACCGGGGAGTCATACTGCCTTATTTGGCATACAACGACATTACTAGCAAAAAATAACCCTACACTAGTATTTCCATGATGGAAACCCATCCCAAGCACACAAGATAAGCGGTCACAGGCAAGCATAATGCCCTTAACAAGTTTAGCTCATGACATTCTCCCCCACTTATGCAATCGACGTCCTCATAGACTTTGGCGGTAGGTTCACTTCAAGTTTGTCCACGAACGGTTGAATATCTTCCGCAGAGATCCAGCTGATTTCTTTGTCATTAAGGCATTTCCACTTCACAAGGAACTTCTGCCACTTCTTCCTTGAGGATATGAACTTTCTGTCTACAAGGATCTCTTCAACATCATGTCTGTCAGGTTGCACTGTCTTCAACTCTACTCTATTGGACTAACTTCTACTTAGGTCATTGGTGTCGACGTTGAACGGCTTGAGAAAGCTAACATGAAATTGCGGTCTTCTCCCCTAATCTGCCCACTTTTTCATCTGCTTAGAAGTTTTCTCCAGATAGGCTCGGGCAAATTCTGCATTCTGTCTCCATTCTCTGGTGAAGATGTACACCCTGGGACTCTTTCGTTTGTACGGCTCGCCCACTGTGTGATGTGACGGCGGCAGCTGGCTTGTAACAAGCTCAAAAGTTCTCTTATTGGTTGTTGAGCTCCTTTGGGCTTTGCCACAGAACAGAGCCACATCAAGTAGTTGCACGCCATTCTTCTAATTGTCGTTGACGAAATGGCACAAGTACTCTTTCAGTAGCCCTTTGAATCTCTTCATCTGTCTGTCTATCTGTCTGTTGGTGATAACTCAAAGAGATGTCAAGATGTGACCTGAATATCTTGAAAAATTATGTCAAGAAGTTGTCAGTGAACATTAAGTCTTGGTCACAAATAATAACTTAGGGAACACCCCAATATTTCACAACAGTTACAAGGAACAATTGTGTCGTCTCCTTTGTTGAACAGTACTTTGGTGCGGCCATGAAAGCACCATACTTCTTCCGCTCCCCCTTGTCTTGTTGGCAAGTGAGACAAGTTTTGGTATAATCAACCACATCCTCCCGTGTGTGCGGCCAATAAAACCTCCCCAATAGTCCTATCATTGGAGTCATTCTCCGCGAATACCCCTCAGCGAACTTCCTGCAATATCTAGTAAGGTCAAGAAATGAACGCAACTCCTTCACTGTCGTAGGGATCTTTCGTTCTTGAATCATCCTTACCTTCTCCATACCCCTCCAGATACGACCTTGTTCAACCACATGACCAAGGGATTTGTTGCTCCACTGAGCGAAAGAGCACTTCTCTTTCTTCACATACAGACTATTTCCCCTCAGCCTGTCAAACACCTTTCGTAGATGTTTTTCATGTTTCCTCTGAAACAACACCAATGCTCCCAACGGAGCTTTGAAAGGGCGAACACATCCTGCTTCCAATTCATCAAGCTGTTTCCCCAACTATACTATCTCTCGAGGCACCATCCGACATGGCCCTTTAGCAGGTGGTTTCACTCCTGATAACAATTCAATCTCATGCTCCACAATCCGTCGTGAAGGCAAATTGTGAGGCAGCTTATCCGGCAACACCTTCTTATCCTCATCCAACACCGCTTGGATGGTCGTAGGCTCCAGCTCTTGGCTTACTTCTTTGTCTACCACCACCGTGGCTAGACGTGTCTGCTCACCCTGACCCAATCCCTCATTGAGTTGTATGGCTGAAAGGGACTTCCCGTCGTCTCCTTTCGTTGCAACGACTTGCACCATGCACAAGTGATCCCCCATCAGACACAGGGAACCAATCGAAGGCATCAGCACTACCCTCGTCCCCCTCAGGAACCCTATTCCTAGAATGACTGGAAAGTCATCCAATGGCACCGCTGTGAAATTCGCATGACCTTCCCACTGTCCAAGCTTCACAGTCACTTGCTTGGCTACTCCCAGAGTAGGCTGGGCTACAGAGTTAACTGCTCTCATGCGTCCTATATCCTTCTCTAAGGATAAGTTGAGTCTCCATGCTTCCAATTGCGAAACAAAATTATGAGCAACCCCCGTATCCACCATAGCGCGGGTACTCTTCCCATTTATCCTCAAGTCCACAACATTAACCCTTTTGCTCGTGTAACTGTCGGTATTTTTGTCTACTTTTCCAATGCGCTCACCAACCGCATTAAACACACCCTCGGGGCATGATCCTCTTCCTCCTTGCTTTCCACCCCTTTTCCCGAAGTGGAAGCTTGTAAGGCATTGAGTAATCCCTTGTGTTGACACTCACTCATATTGTGAGATCCACCACACAAGTAACATAAAATTTTACTCTTCCCCTTTCCATTGGGTGTGTTGAACCCTTAAGATAACAAAGCTTCCTTCGAGGTTGATGATTTAGAGTCGGCTCCCCCACTCTTGTGCTTGCCTTTCTTGAAAGACTTTCCACTGTTTCCCTCTCCACCAAACCATTTAAATGAAGCGGTATCATCACCAGCGTAGTCAGTCAAGCGTTCTGCAGCAGCTTGTGCAGTTGACAAGTTTTGAACCCTTTGCCTATGAAGTTCTGTCCTTGCCCACGGTTCCATCCCTTCTAGAAAATAGAACAACTTGTCCTTCTCCGACATATCCCAAATATCCAACATTAAAGCAGAAAATTGTTTCACATATTCCCTGATCGACCCCGTATGATTGAGATCTCTCAGTTTTCTCCTTGCATTATACTCAACATTTTCAGGAAAGAATTGGGCCTTGAGCTCTCTCTTCAAGTCTGCCCAACTATCGATTACCCAACTTCCATTTTCAATTTCTCTGTACTTTGGTATGCCACCACAGTTTGGCATCACCAACCAAGTACATGGTCGCAATATTCACCTTTTCCTGTTCTGAGGCCATCCTGACATCGCGAAAATACTACTCCACATCAAACAAGAAGTTCTATAACTCCTTGGCATTTCGGGCACCCCCATACGTCCTGGGTTATGGTATCTTGGTCTTGCTAACTCCCGAAGTGCTAGAGTTCCCCATAGCAAGAACCATCAGATTCACCTTTGCATCCAAATCAGCCATCCGTGACTGCAAAGTTTCAACTGTGACGAAAGTCCTCTGATATGTCGCCTATCAAACCTGTTTGATGTTTTTGTGATCCCATCACTTCATCAACAAGTTCTCTCATCTGGACCACCTCCGCAGCCACAGTATTGGTTGTTGCCTCAACTTGTGCTTCTAGCACGCTGATCCTCTTAGCATTGTTTGGTGCCATGGTCACTTACCAAAGCTTTCCAAATCTCACAACGAAGGCAAACGAATTCAGGTAGCAACTCAAACTTGGGCTCTGATACCAAGTGTCATGGTCCAGCTATTTTCACACCCTTGTGAAGGGCCGTGCGGCGCTAGCTAAATCACTCTTGCTTAACTAGGTAGCCTATCGTTTACCAACATTCATCCACGAAATACTTTCATTAACATTCATTCAAATAGCAGCGGAAACAGTAATCAATTCATAAAAGTCATGACAAGCAAGCAATAAACATTAAAACAAACGTAATTCATTAACCACACCTCCGTTGACATTGTGTACTTAGCAAGGGAGGCAAGTAGGCTAAACACGTTGACAAAAGCTAGTGAGTTTTACAATGACTGATGAACACCCACCCTCCCCTAAAGAGCTTTCTAGGCCATTCCCACTCTAGCACTAGGAAACATCAAAGTGACCGAGGAGTCATACTACCTTATTTGGCATACAAAGACACTACTAGCAGAAAATAACCCTATACTAGTATTTACATGATGGAAACTCATCCCAAGCACACGAGAAAGCGGTCACAAGCAAGCATAATACCCTGAACAAGCTTAGCTTGTGACAGCAACATCGCCATGCTTAGCTTTCATGGAGTTGTGGAATCCATGATACTCTTTTCATGTCAAAGCACAAATACCCATGTCCACAATCCATGTAGAAACAAAACACATGAATCCATGTCCAAGTAGCTACAAAAGAGGGGCCAATCATCCATTAAAAGGAAAAAAAAAAAAAGAAACAAGAAAATTACATGCCTCCCCCCCCCCCCCCCCAGGGGGCGGTGCAAAGAAAAGTTATCACTGTTAGTTCCCTTGACGAAATCAACACATCAGATGCAAGCACTACTTATTTTTAAAACCTCCAAAGAACTATTGAACTATTTACTGTAACCCCAATTATTAATTAATAGGTCAGGTATAAATTTGAGAGGGACGCACCTAATGCCTATTATTACTATAAGGGTCCAAATTATAAAATGCATTTTTAGTTCCCCATTGAGCTGAAAAATATTCCATATCCAATTATGTATATACCATTAGAGGAATTATAAAATATGTCAAATTTCATATTTTGTGAATTGCCATCTATTAATAGTTAATAGTGTAGACTACTTTTATGCACAAACATGGACCTGAGTCCATGTAAAAGATAACAAGTATAAACCATACATCACAATTATGTGTAAATTATATTTCACAATTCTTCAAATAGCAAAGACTATTTTTACGCATAAACATGGAATTGGGCCATGTAGATGCTAAAATGATCAAGTATAAATGATACATCAAAATCATGCACATGTAATTACATATAATTACATAATTATGTAATTAGTTAGAAATTACGTACATACAATCTATATACTTACGCACATACTTGAGGGCTACTTTGTGGCCCTGTAGTAATATTGCTCTTGGCATGCAAGTGTTGTCTTCCAACCCAAATTCTTGAAGACTTGCTGCACAATTTGATTGTGGCATTTCAAGATGCTCAAATTTTTTTGTTAATTATATAAATTTCTCCCTTCAAATTTATACATACATATATAAAAATAGAGTGGTTATATACATTAATTACGTACTTAATTAACATATTAATTACGTAAATACACACCTTGAGGACGAGGACAAAGGCATATGTGTGTACATACATAGACACACAATTATGTTATATATACAAGTTACTTATACATTTAGATCTATATAATTACGTACATACACATCTAACGCATTTGTTTGACCCAAAAAGAAACCCATTTATTTATGGTGGGTATGGGTGGGTTTTTGTGTATGGGTCATAATTGTCACCTCTAGCTGCTGGCGATAAGAGTGATGAGACAATTGCTGCCACTCTCGCTGCTGGTTATTGAAGATCGAAATGTTCTTACTCCGTTTTTATTAACTATGCAGGGATGTTTTAGTATTTTCACACATTGAGATTTGAGTTAACTAGCTTAATGGTGTCATAACTTTTCATAGTTTTGAGAAAGGGGTGTAGTGTTCATAATAAAACCAAAAGATATTGCTTGAAACATTGGAAAAGTTCTTACCCTATCCATCACATACTGGTGAAATGCATCCACAAAATGAAGAAGTTTGTGCTCCACTAACCAGTGATGCTTGCGGTTGGTTGGTGCTGTGCCTCTACCCTACAAGGGAAAAATCAATTATGATTGAGGGTCTTAAAATTATCATGTTAACCAAACAGAATTCAATTTTGCTAAAATAAAAGTGGCATTTCAGTGATTGGTCCACAAAACTGCATAATGCCTTAATCTGTCTAGCATGTGGAAAAAAAGTCAAAAATGGACCTTCCATATCCACCTCCGAGCTTTATCTAGTACGTATTTCGCATGCTTGACTTTTAGAAGGAACCCCATCACCTACAAAATATAAACAATCAAACAAGAAAGAAATTTAATAATGACACCTTAAATAAAATCAAAGTAGGAAGAATTACCTGGTTATATTTCTTTATTGCTTCTTCATTGGCAATTAGTTCAAGTGGCCAGGAGACCTGCCACAGGGAATACATTATGCACTTAAAGGACCTGAAAATGAAGTGAATGTGGATTTTAAAGAATAGAAAAATGCATGCATGACATTGTAGACCTTGTATGTAAATTTTAGAAAATCAAAGCCATCAACTCCAAAGCTACGTTCAAGAATTTTATGAGAGGAGACAACAGTTGCTACAGTATGCTGCTCATCGCTATTGAAAGACTGGTGTTTACTGATCGACACTATCAATGAGTCTGGTGCACTTAGTAGCATGCCATCAGCAGAGTTTCTGATGGATTCCTGTAGTCAATGAGCACACACTATTAGACAGAAAGTGAAGGCCTTACGTACACATACAAAATGGCTTTAAATACCTTAAGCTGTGCATCTTCACATATACTAAGGTGTATATATCAAACATCAATAGCAAAAGATAGGAAAAATACACTCGAAAATTAGAATGTGAGAAAAAGGAGAAAATTTGTTTATCATGTTTTAGAGAACTTGTATATAATTTTTTTCCTCTTTTTCATCTTTACATACCATAGCTTAATAATTTATTGAATTTATAAAAAATTATTTTATAATATCCTCATACACGATGACACCCCTTAAAAGTAAGACATTCAAAATGACACTGGCACATCACACCTTTGAAGAGAACTCGCATAAAGAAAATGCCTAAGGGTTGCATTAAAGCGCAAAAAAAGTAAATAGCCCATGGATTGAAAAGAAGAAGAAAAAAAAGTCACCGTGATTTTTTCCCCTTTTCCTTTTTTCCTAAGGGATGTGGGAGTGGAAAGAGGGAGGGAGGCAGAAGTTCATATATTTAACCCAACAAAACATGCAACAAATGTCAAATCACATAAATATAAAGCAAGAGTTAGAATTAATAGTAAAAATACAGAACACAGATGAAAATATTAAGAACAATTTTAGAGAAGTTGTTCCACATTGCTAATTGCATACCATGGATTTTTGGTGAAAAACAAAAGAAAGGTTAAGGAAGAAAAAAAAATTAGATTTATCATTAAAAAGACTTTGGACTTTGCATGAAGACAAGATTAGAATATTGTTTACGCAAATATAAGTCAATATGGAAAATTTAACAACTAAAATGCATCGTATTTGTAGGAACCAATAGGATATATTGACACACACACACAGATGAGTCCTAAATTAAGATAAAATATATAACCAAATGTACTCCATGCTTAAGAGGAAATTGGCACTGATTAAGTAATAAATGCTAAACATTAATAATACCAACAACATTCTATTTTTGAAATTTTATAAAGTTTCCCCATCCAGAAAATGGAGATACTGCCACATAAACGTGGAACAACGTCATAAGCTTCAGCTTGTTTATACGATCAGGGAGGAAAAGGATAATTATTTGTTTGTAGGAGTGACTTTTGGGATAGAAGAGAAAAAGAAAAAGAGGAGGGAGACGGCCATATTTTAGACTTTAGAATCCAAACAAGAACAAGACACAAGCTGACATGTCCTGTTGAAAACGTAGCAACACAATGACTGTCAATAATGGCAGACGAGCATCCTACCTATTCCAGGAGAGAAGACTTAGAAAAAGATAAAGAGATTAGAAATAAGAAAACAAAAGCCACAAGAAACAAGAGGACATGCCTGTTGAAGATGGGGCAACAAAATGACAATCATTGCAGGCAGACAAGTACACCCCACAAATGGCAGGAGAGAGAACTTAGAAAAAGATAGAGATTGGAAATAAGAGGATAAAATTAGCTCATTTGGTGAATTTGAGAAGGCAAAGAACTATCATCAGATAAGGATTATGAGTTCCCAAGAATCCCAAGTATGGTGTTACTCAAGTCAGAAGTTTAGATAACTAATTCATATAATCTCCTTTGTTTCATGGCAAGAAAAGGGGTCAGCTGATGATGTATTACTGTAACTCCAACCCAATCTTTCGATTATAGTTGACATCAGAAAGATAACATGGAAAAAAATATATAGATACATAATTATTATTTATTATAATTGTGTGTATTTAACCCATTTAGTGCAGAACACAAAGGTGACATTTGAGCAGTCTAATAGATGTGTGAAAGAGTGTTATATTTGTTAATGGTTATTTAGTCATTTAGCAAAATTATTATGTGTTAGAGTTTTGTTCATAATAAGTGTGAGTTAGCAAGGGTATTATGGTCATTCCAATTGTGCTTGACATATATTATAAATAGAGGGAGAGACCTATCAATGAGTTTAGGTCTTCCATTTTACCCAATTATTCAACATGGTATCAGAGCATGATCTCGAAACCTAAACCCTAACCCCCCATTTGGTTGGAGGAATGAAATTGAAGCACGAAAGGAATCGTGGGAGGAATGGAATTGTTTTTGGAATTACTGCATTTGGTTAGTAACATGGAATGACCGTAGGAATACAGTTTCAATTTTTTTTCTAACATTTGATATTCTTTAATTGATTCTATAATGGAATGAAAAATAGTCATCTTTAATTAAAAATCCCAACTACATATATTTACGTTTGCATTATTTTTTTTTATTTTATAATAGTGATTTTTATTAGTTTAATATTATTTTTCATTGTTGCTACTATTATTTTGATAGAAATAAATATTATCATTAGTTGTTATTATTGTTGTTGTAATTATTATTAGTTATCATTTTTATAATAATAAAAACAATTATTATTATTTGTTGTTGTTTTTGTTTTATTATTTTTTAATTATTTTCACAACAGTGATTGTTATTACTTATTAGTGTAATTATTCTCTTTTATTGTTGTTATTTCTATTTTTTTATTTTTATAATAACTATTATCCTTAAAATAATAATTGTTATTATTTTAGGATTTATTTATTATTATTGCTGTTGCTGTTATTATTATTTTACAATAATAAATATTATTTTCATTGTATTTATTATTAGTTTTTATTATTTTTATAATAATTATTATCCTTAAAATAACAATAATTATTATTTTGGTTTTTTTATTATTAATATTGTTCTTGTTGTTATTATTATTATCGTAATTATTATTAGTTGTTAAAAAAATATTATTATTAGTTGTTATTATTGTTATTGTAGTTATTACTAGTTGTTATTGTTTTTATAATAATAACAGCAATTATTATTATTAGTATTTTTTGCTTTGTTTTATTATTAGTTTTTTACTATTTTCATAATAGTGAGTATCATTAGTATAATTATTATTTTTTAATGTTTTTATTATTATTTTACTATTTATATAATAATAATTATTATTAAAAGCATAATAATAATTATTTTTGCATTTTTATTATTACTATTGCTCTTGTTGTTATTATTATTTTATAATAATAAATATTATTTTATTGTAGTTATTATTTTCTATTATTTTTATAACAATTATTATCCTTAAAATAATTATTATTTTGGCTATTTTTATTATACAAAATAATAAATTTTACTTATTATTATTGAAATTATCATTAGTTGTTATTATTTTTATTATAATAGTCGTAATAATTAGTATTATTAGCATTTGTTGTTGTTTCTAGAATTTTTTTTATTATAAAATAAATCTGATTCCATGGAATGAAGATCAATTCCAGCCTGTCAGGACTGGAATCATGATTTCCCCATTTGCAGGAATCGTATTCCAGCCAAAATACGATTCTGTCCTTAATTCTGCAAACCAAATGCAGGAATGCAATTCCATTCCTGAGATTTGATTCCATTCCAGGTTTGATTCCGCAAACCAAACGGGGGGGAACTGCTACCACCACCATCAAAACTGAAGCCTAAAACCCAAAATCCGCTGCATCTCTACCATCATAGAAGAATTTCCAGCAATACAATAGCCCTAGAAAAAACGAACAGCAGCCGAAAGTCAGACTAGTCGCTGGAATTTTCTGGGCCCATTCGAGAACATCAAATCTACTATAGAGTTTTCAAAAACAACACCATAGTCACCCATAGACACTGACGATCTGCCCCCCACTGAAATCCCATCTCCAGGCAGTGTCCCATGTGCCCTCACGCCCCGGTTGAAGGCTATCAGGACCAACCCCACACGCCGGCGCATGAAGCTACTTTCAAGCATGGTTTTGTCCTGAAATCATCCAACAGTGATCCAATCCCTCTATTAACATGTTATTGGAGTTTTCTGCGATGTTTTTTGTCCAAAGATCTCACCTTTTTTAATTGCTTATGTGCAGCACCCAAGGTATGGTTGTTTAATGCTTCGTGAAGCTGTTTATCAATGGTGATTGAGTTTATTTAGTCTGAAACAGTGAGATTTGCTGTGTTTTTTGATTCAGTGTTCTAATTCCTTCCATATACCAAAATATCAAGCTGTTGGCCATGTGTTTTGCCAAAAGATCCAATCTTTGTTGCGACCATGCACTCGTGGTAATTTGTTAGTTGTTGTTTGGTGTTAGTAATAGTCATTGGTGAATTTCTTGGAGCAGTGCAGTGCTCATAAGCTGTTTTTGTGAAGCTGCGAGAGTGTTATATAAGTTTGTTGGTGATTAGTCCATGCTAATTTCGGCAGTTCACCTCTCCAATTGTTCCAGTGCTGTTTGTTGCTTTCTTGGGGCTGCATCTGAGTTTCTTGGTGCTGTGGCAGCCTTGCACTGATTTATTTGTGACTTGTTCATGGTCGGTCACCTTGTTCATGGCTGTTTCGATTGTTCCAGCAGTTATTCTTATGATCATTGGTCTGAGTTTGTGAATGTTGGGATGAAGTTTGCAAATCCCAAAAGTATGGTTCCTTCGTTAGTCACTTCTTTGAGTGAACCGCATACCATGACTATATTAGAGGAGTATTCAAGGTTTCTACAGTATCGATTGTCTCAACAAGCATCTCATCACATTGTGTCTTTTGCTCAAAAAGGTAATCCTACATTCTGTTAGTCATCTGGTATCCTTCCTACTAGTCCTTGGGTTATCAATTCTGTTGTCACTAACCCTATAACAAGTGCAGCCAACTTCTTTTCTGATCTCCAGTATCCTAAAAATCTACCTCAAGTTACCCTTGCTGATGAGTCCACTATTGCTGTTAAGGGGATGGGAACAGAAAATCCTACTCCTTCTATCTCTGTCTTATGCTTCATACATTCCTAAATCTCCATTCAATCTCATGTCAGGTAGTAAGTTTACAAAGTCTGTAAATTATTATGTCACATTCTTTCTTGACTCTGGTTATTCAGGATCTGAAAATGAGAAAGACAATTGGCACAAGACATGAGGCTCGTGGACTTTACTACTTTGAGAGTTGCCTTCCCCACCCATTGCCTGCACAGTTGCAGCTACGCCACTTCAAATCCATTGTCACCTTGGTCATTCGTCCTTGGACAAGTTGAAACAGCTAGTTCCTACATTGAATTCCGCGTCTAATCTTAAGTGTGAGTCTTGTCAATTGGGCAAGGATCATCGTGTCACCTTTGCTTCCCAGGTCGACAAACAGGTGGTTAGTCCTTTTATGCTAGTCCATTCCGATATTTAGGGTCCTAGTCGTGTCAGATTAAAGTTGGGGCTTCGGTACTTTGTTACATTTGTTGATGACTACTCTAGGATGACTTGGTTATATTTAAGATCGTCCTGAGTTGTTTGACATTTTTGTGCCTTCTATTCCCAAATAAAGACTCAATTTGATATGATAGTCAAGATACTTCATAGTGATAATGCTAAGGAGTAGTTCAATACCCAATTCAAAACTTATATGACTAACTCTGGTATGATCCTCTTTTGCCCACACTCGACAACAAAATGGAGTTGCAAAGCGAAAAAACAGACATTTTTGAAGTCACTCATACCCTATTGTATCAAATGAACGTCCCCAAAGTTTTTTGAAGTGAGGTTGTGCTCACAGCATGCTCCCTCATCAATAAAATGTCATCCTCTATCCTTGGGGGTAAAATCCCATATTCAGTTATCTTCCCTAAGGTTCCTTTGTTCTCCCTTCCTCGTATATTCGATTGTGAGTCCTTTGTCCATCAATTAACTCCAGGAATGGATAAGCTGGATCCTCATGCTATCAAATGTATTTTTTGGGTTATTCCTATACTCAAAATGGATATCAATGTTATAGTCCTACTTCACATCGATTCTTTGTCTCTGCTAATGTCACCTTTTTTGAGTCTACAACATACTACTATGATTCCTTGATTTTGTTGACCTTGATGAGTCCCTTCCTCTGCCTTGCCTTCTAGATCCAAACCTAGTATTTTGCTCATTCCTCCTACATCGTCATCAAGTTTGAGTCCTTCTCGCCGCTTGGATCATCCCAATTTGTAGGTATACTCACAATGACTCAAGGGGGAAGTGCCTCCTCCAGCTTCTACTACTATGCCTCTAGTTCCCTTATCGAATGATCTTATTTCCCATGATGTTGATCCTCCTATAGCTGTTTTTAAAAGGTAAACACACTTGTACCCAACATCCGATCTCTAACTTTGATTGTTATGATTTCTTGTCACCCTTTTATTACTGTTTTGTTAGTACTCTATCTTCTGTTGCTCTTCCAAAATTTATTTGTGAGGCCCTATCTCATTTTGGGTAAAGGATGGCAATGGTTGAAGAGATGCGTGCACTACATGACAATGATGCTTGGGACTTTTTATCTCTTCCTCTTGATAAGTTTGTGGTTGGTTGTCTCTGGGTATGCAGTGTGAAAGTCAATCCTAATGGTTCTATGGCTCGTTTAAGGCATGCCTTGTTACTAAGGGGTATACTCAGGTGTATGGTTTGGATTATTTAGACACATTTTCTCTAGCTGCTAAACTTGCCTCAATACATTTATTCATTTCTTTAGCCACTACTTGTCATTGACCTCTACATCAGTGAGATGTGAAGATGTTTTCCTACATGGTGATCTTCATAAGGAGATATATATGGAGCAACCATCTGGGTTTGTTGCTCATGTGGAGTCAAGCTCAATATGTTGGCTTATGAAATTATTGTATGATTTAAAACAATTTCCAAGAGCATTATTTGGCCGTTTTAGCGTTGTAGTACTTTAGTTTGGCCTCCATCAGTGTGCGATCACTCTATATTTTATCATCATAATTAGTATCAGGTAGAACCGTTGTTGCCTGATGGGAATCCATCTGGCAAGATTTTGCTTATTGTGCATGTGGATGACATTGAAATCGCTGATGACGATGATCAAGGCATCCACTTTATTCGAGAGAAACTTGTATAGAAGCTCATTACAACCACTCATGTTAAGTATGAGGTTCAGCTTGCTGATTTGTTCACTAAAGCTTTGGAAGGTGCTTATGTGAAATTTGTTTGTAACAAGCTAGGAGCATATGATATATATGCTCCAACTCGAGGGGGAGTGTCAATGGTTATTTAGTCATTTAGCATTATTATTATGTGTTAAAGAGTTTTGTTAGTAATAAGTGTGAGTTAGTAAGGGTATTATGGTCATTTCTATTGTACTTGACATATATTATAACTAGAGAATTTCCAATCACTATAGGTGTACATTGAGGATCTTCTTTGAGTCCTTATCGTTTTGCTTTAGTGATGGACCAATTGACTAAGAGTATTCAAAAGGAGGTTCCATGATGTATGTTGTTTGCAGATGATATTTTATTAATTGATGAAACTAGAGATGGAGTAGAGGCTGAGTTAGAATTATGGAGAGAAGCTTTGGAATCTAGAGGTTTTAGGATAAGTAGAAATAAGACTGAATATATGAAATGTAATTTTAGTAATGATAGGAGGAATATCAGAGACAAAGTTAAACTTGATGGTGAAGAAATAAATAGCACTTGTAGATTTTGATACCTTGGATCTATTATGCAAGTTGAAGGAGAAATTGAAGACGATGTAATGCATAGAGTTGAAGCAAGTTGGGTAAAATGGAGAAGTGCTTCAAGTGTGCTCTGTGATCGTAGAATACCCTTAAAATTGAAAGGGAAGTTTTATAGGACAACTATAAAACTAGTTATGTTATATGGATCGGAAAGTTGGGCGACAAAAAAACATAATACCCAAAAAGTAAAAGTTGATGAGATGAGAATGCTTAGATGGATGAGTGGTATAACATTGAAAGATAAATTAAGGAATGAACATATTCGCGATAAGTTAGATGTAGCTCCTATAGAGGATAAAATAAGGGGTGGATGACTCAAATGGTATAGACACTTGCAACGTAGGTCACATAGCACACCAGTGAGGAAGAGTGAGTTACTGTGGGGGGCAATAGAAGGGGTAGGGGCAGACCTAAAATAACTTGGGAGGAGATAGTGAGTAAGGATTTAATATCCCTGAATTTGTCAAAAGAAATGGTCCATGATCGCATAAATTGGCGGAAAAGGATTCATATAGCCAACCCCACCTAGTGGGACTTAAGGCTTGGTTTTGTTTTGTTGTTGTTGTAGAGGGAGAGACCTATCATTGAGTTTAGGTCTTCCATTTTACCCAATTATTCAATAATTTTGCTTACCTAAATTCAGCACCTTATGTTCCACACAGCTGCATGTGTACTTGACATATATTATAAATAGAGGGAGAGACCTATCATTGAGTTTAGGTCTTCCATTTTACCCAATTATTCAACAATACTGTTTACCGAAATTCAGCATCTTATGTTCCACACAGTTGAATATATGTGCGTATAACACAAACAAAATTTATTTGTGTGTGTATTTTATCCTTCTAGTGCCACACAGCATAAAAAAAGCTACATTTGAACAGCCAAATAGATGTGTGTGCATGTGTGTCATAACTTTTTTTTTAGCTAAATTGGATAAATCAAATCCTCAACATTATTCAGGAGCACAAAAATGGCCCTTCTTAATTGCCCAGAGCTAAACCCATTAAAAACTCAAAAAGAATAAAAAAAAAATTCAAGCAGTGTACAACAAAATTACAGGAGTAGGGAAAAGGCTTTATTAAGTAACAGCACCTGCAGTATTGTGTTCAACTCAAAATCATCATCCCATGATTCCCCCTTATCTAGCTTATTAAAAATCACAATCAAGAAGTGTTGCAGCAGATCACCTGAAAACAATAATGTTTTCTGAGACATTTATTAACCAATGTAAACTGAATATAGAAAAATTTGATATAGTTGGGATACCTGATCCTAACAAGTATATGGCACGTAACACTCCAAGCTCATCCATCAATCTCCAGTCTTTCATTAACTTTGATAATATATTCCTGCCGATATAATCCACCTATGATATGTAAAAATGCAAATTTTGAATACACAAACAGCACGCTTTGCTGCAAAGAGAAACTAAAGTTGAGTTAATGATTTTGAGTGACTACCTGTTTTTTGATGTAAATAGTGAGGCATTCCTGGACAATAACTACAGGAAGTGGGGTAGTCTTGAGTTCAGCACTTTGAATCCAGCCAAGGACTCTAGATGGAAGAGTGCTATTTTTCTGGAAAGGTAAGAGCTCTGATACACAGAGGTCCTCCTGCCTCAAAATTACAGCTAAGTTTTAGGAATCTTCCTAGAAAATGCTACATAATCTATAGCCAAAGACTACTCCAGTTAATCTATCAGTACCTGAAATGAAGGAAGAAGAGTTGGAAATGGAAACAGTTCTTCTAACAGCTTTGCATCATCCTGGGAGGCAAGATACTTGGATTCACCTAATTGAAATCCAAAACCATAGTTTGTTCCTTTAGTATTGGAACTCTTCCCACCAAAAATAGCTTTTCGCAAGTCCTCATCATTTAAAGAGGGGAGATGAAAATTTCTGGACAAGTTCAAGGAATTGCAAGAATCCCTGTTCTGCTTAAGGAGTGTTTGACACACAGTAATAACAGGATTTTCCGGACAAAAAGATTGATGAGAAGGTAAATTATCAGCAACACATGGAGAAATGTTCTTTTCCTTAGCATCTGGAAAACCGTTTGCATCCTTTTGTGCAGATTCTAGATCAATCTTTCCTTTCTGTGACAATGCATCAACCAAGAATTTACACCAAATCTTCTCTGAGCATGTTAAAACTGACAAGTTCTCACCATTACTTTTTACCAAATTTTGTTTCTCCACATTGGATTCAAACAAGGGTAGAATTTTGGAGTTGCATGGACCATCATGCCAAAAGTATTTAGAAATGTGATCACCATGGCCTATTAGACCTGCTAGCGACACGCAAAAAGCCTCTGACAAGGTTAACCCTGCTATGCTTTGCCAATTATGAATTGGACTAAAATCACTGGCAATCTTAGAACTTCCAAATCTGTCAATATCATTATCACCCCCTCTGCCAGATACAGCTGATGATGTAGTAGAGATGTGCTGAATCAACTGCAATGATTTTCCAGCAGAAATAATGGACTTAGCTATGTCCTTAAGAAAGATAGGGCACACATAATGATCTTTATTAGTCCACTCATTCCCTTTCACAGAGCTAGATATACAAAAGAATTCCTTCCCAGCCATTTCATTCTTGTCATTTGATGAAGTGACACGAACATCAGCAGAAGTTTGAGCATCCAACTTACAGTATTGTACTGGTCTCAATAGATAACTTTTCTCCCAAAAGTCAGCCTCATCAACCAAAATTGTTTTGTTAGCATAAAAGAACATCTGCAAAATAGGAAAACATAGACTACGATTATACAGATAGCATCAATAGAAGAAAAATAAAATTGGAACTAAGGGACATATTTTAAGATAAGGAGAGATACACTGTCTAAAATGGGATTGATCCATCAAATACACTCGTGGGAAACAAAGGAGGTGGGACATCAAACTTTTGTATTCATAATTGCACAAAGCAGGCTACTTTGTTAAAATTTCCACATTAGCTAACCTAGATTACTCAAATATAGAGATACTTCTACAGTATCCTTCACCCTAAAGAATAGACAAGTGAGTCAATTTAAACCTTGAGGTGTCACAAGAAGTTTTAAAAATTACCTCCTCAAAAGGATCATCAAGTGTTCCTTCATAAAGCCACAAATCAAGAACCTCAATATATGGCAATAAACTTCCAACAAATATAAAAAGCAGCATCTGATATGCTTCTTCCTGAAATTAGTACAAGTTCTAGATCAGAATTGTATCAAAGTGCGGTTGTACAATTTGTAGTACAAGTTAAATAGGAAACATATCTTGCAGCTGAAAATGTTTTCACAACCTCGCCACCTTCCACGAGACACAATTCATTTAGCTTCTTGTAAAGATGGTCATGGATATGTGCAGCTATTTGAGCAGCTGGGACAGCACAATCAGGCTCAAAATATTCTTGGGGAATGGCACCATGCACTATTTGCAATAAATATTCAGCTCCTGAGCAAAGACTGGAGTAAAACAGCCAGCATCAGCAATTCCCCTAAGACGAAGAAAACAAGGAATGACAAAGTTGAGACCTAAATTGCCTCCCATGGTAAATTAAAAAATGACTACCATAAGAAACATATTTAACAGAAACATGACCAAGAAGAATATGAAGGTCCAATATGAAAACCAATGATGCACATTATTGTGCCCAAAGTGAAGTCAGAACTCAGTGGCAGTACCCAAAATTTTCTTCGGTGGGGGTAAAATATGTGCAAAGAAACTCACAGGGCAAAACAATTATAAAGAAAAATGTGACCCAAGTTTGTTGGAAAAGCTAGGGACTTTGTATTGTATATCCTCATATTTTGCATCAGAGGAATAAACATACTTTTTATGATGATCTATTGTAATATCATTAATAGGATCAAGGGCTTTCCTCTTCCTGTGCAGCAGGTGCCCCAGCTGGATTCAATGTAAGTCCTCGACTGTAAGAACTCACATACACTCATACACATGTGCCACTGTTTAAAAAAATATGGGAACTAGTATAGGATTGTGCTTCATGCATAAGACTACATAATTGTGCAAATACAGAAGCATAAACAATCTTTAATTTTAATATTCCTAATTAGGACCCTTGGACAAAAAATAATAATAAAAAATGATGAAGTTCCATAGTGAGAAGCAAAATGTCAAATCTATTTCAAATTTTCAATATTTAACCAGACAATATTGATTTGCCACATTCCAAATCATTTTAGTAGAAGTATTCACAACAGAGTTTTTGCAAAGAATAACAAGTATGAACCTCGACAAAGCACTGGCCATTCCCAGGAGGGTAGGAGTCTTTCCCATCTCAGAGTTGCTTATCTTCACGTCCTCTTCTAAAGCAGTATGCCGCAATCTCTGCACATATAAAAAAAAGCGTGTGGTGGGGGGGGGGGGGGTGTTGGGATGGGGGTGGTGTGGAAAGGCTTAGCCAGGAAGTGCAAAAGAACAATTATAAATAATATTATATAAAATCCAAAAATCATTCTCAACTACGTACCTTCAGCCACGCAGAAACAGAACATGAAAATGCCATCAAAGTAGGTGGAAGCAATCTAGCAGATGTCTCCAACTTATCAACTAGAACTTCAACCAATTGTAAACATGTTGCAGCATACAAAAATTTATTGAGAATGGCATGAAGACTCTTGAGGGACAGGTGAGACACATATATTCCAATCTTTGCACGAAACCTCTGCTCACTGTGATCCCAGTAAAACAGAGAACTAGAAAAACCTTGTAATATTTGTAAAACACCGCGTACCTGAAATACATAACATGAATGAAATTGATCTGACCCAATCAGGAACAAGAAAGAAACTACAGTAATTTTAAGCTTCAAGAGCACCCAGGACGAAAGCATACCAGGTCAGCTTCGTTTGTCCTCAAGGAGGAAATGGGCATTGCGAAATGCACGCCATCAGAGAAGACACCATAGATCCTATCAGTTAAACTTTCAGAAACTTCCATCTTTGCCCCATCCACTGGAATCAAAAGGAAAAAAAAAAAAAAAAGCTAAAAGGAACTAATATAATGCAAGTAATCGATAGAATAAAAAGCTGCCAATCGAATTGGGGGTAGAAAAAACTAAAATTGAAATCCTTCCAAGAATTTGAAATCCCCTTCAAAATTTCCTCATCCATAATAACTGCATTTAAACCCTGCAAAGCGCCAAGTCGTAAAACCAGCCAACCAAAGAGAAAGGAACGACATGAAAGCATACCGTAGCAGAGGGGTTTTCCCATTTAAGCAATCTCAACAGTAGCAGTCGCAGTTCAACAAAAGGGAAGGCATAGAAGTGATAAACCCAAGAAAGGTGTCATCGCCGATTTGATTTTCCCTTCCATTTGCATTTTCAGACTTCGCTTGTGTGGAACCGGCCGCCAGCCCTTCTCATTGCAACGCTGCTCAGCGTTTCTCAAATGCGATTTCGTAAAATCGTCCCTCTCAAACAATTTCACTTTGTCTCGTGGGATCTTTTGAAACCAGTTCCAAGAAAAACTTCTATTTAAAATAAAATACTAATCTAAAAAAGTATTTATCGGATTTATTATTTTTTTTATTTAAGTATTTTTTTAAAAAAAATATACTTTTTGGAAAATATTTATTTTTTAAAATAATAGTTTGAAATAAATTTTTTAAAATAAATATTTACTTGAGTGTAAAGCAAATACTAATTGAAACAAGTATTTAATTTAAGTGATCTTCACAATAAGTTTTTATTTTTAAGACATTTCAAAAAACAGTAAAAGTTTTGCTCTTCAGTTGTTTAGTTAGCAACATTGTTTAATGTTTTTTGAAAATACAGTTCTTATGACATGTTATTTTTATATCTGTTCTAATATGTTGGACATCTTAACATTCCCAAAATAAAAAGATATTTACAAAATATAGACTTGTCATTTCTAATCATGTAACATTAATAAATTTTATGTGAATTATATTCTTATGAGAATACTAATTTTTGGGACCAAATTGCTTCCTATTTTGATTGCTATGACATTTAATAGCCTTATAACTTATTTTGATTAATTAAAGGTGTTGAACTGCTTTAACGTGTTATTGTAAAAACTTTTAGAAAATAGATTTAACTAGGTAAAAGCGTATACTTTTTTTTTTTATTATTACATAGGAACTCCAGCCACCAATGAGCCCTTCGGACCCGCTGGTGCGGCACCAAACCTACGAATCAGCATCCTCCGCCCCCAGGTCTCGCTAATCAGGGCAAAGTTTGGAATGCAGACACAACTTCTGTGCATCAGTTGAACGTTCGGTCAACCCGATTCCCAGGACACATCTTCATTACCATCCACGATCTTCGACAACTCACAAAGAACTCTCACCATCCACGGTCCCTGCTGGCTCACAGAATGAACTCTCACCATCCACGGTCCCCGCTGACTCACAGAGTAAAGTCTTACCATTCACAGGTACCACTGGTTCTGTGAATGTATTTACCTGAAATTAAACCCCTGATACTCCTTCCTACTTGCTGATGTTTTTCCTTTGCGTCATACTTGTTTATACATGTCAAGACTATATTCACCTTCTTAAAATATTTGTGAGAATTTTCATGTTAGATCAGATCATTAATATGGTCACCCAATGTACGTTTCTAATACTCTTATAGAGCAAACCAAACAAAAACATTTACATTCCAAAGAACAAGACTTTAGAAAATATCTGAAAACGTCATTTCATGGATATACTTTTTATATTATGAACCAAATAATCGTGTATACATTCAATGATTAAAATAACCTTTCTCATTCTTTCTAATTATTTTAATAAAGATAGTGTTTTCCTTAAAAAAAAAATAGTACCATTACTGTTGCCACCGGAAGAAATAAAGCTTTTTTTTTTTTTTTATACAATGTTATATTTTTATTTTGCAAGATGGTAAAACTATCATCTTAGTGTGAAATTCAAGGAATAAAATTTTCACTTATAGGATCTTGGATTGCGTAATAGAAATAAACAATCTCGAATTTAGAGTAAGGTGTATTGGTCTGAAACTCCTCCAATTATCTTAATAAACGTAATAATTAAATTATTAGTTTAGAAAGAATTTGAATACAAAATAAATCTAAGACTCTATGGTGGTACTGGTGGCTGAGACAATTATATATGGTGAAATATTTAGGGATTAATTAGGGGTGTATTCAAGTTGAGTTGAGTCGATACAGTAAAATACTTGAACTCTATCCAACTTAAAAATATTAAGTTCGAAAGCTGACTCGAATTTGATCTATTTCATAATTGTTAAACTCGAACTTGACTTAACTACAAGTTCATAAAATTTGAGTTCAACTCAATTAAGTTTGACTCAATTGTATATATATATATATACAATTGAGTTTAGATCAAATATATTTATAAAATATATAATATAAAAATCATAAAATAAAAAGTTCAATTATGTTCGAAAGTTGACTCAAGTACTATTAATGAATTCGAACTCGATTCAAACTTGAGTAGAATAGATTTGAGTGAAGTCGAATTTGGGGACGAGTTGAGTTAGGAAACGACTCAAGTCCGAATAACTCGTAAGTAAGTTTGACTCACTCACACTCGTAGAATCAATATTTTACTATTTAATTTAAAGCACTATACACGTTACTTTAGATTTGAAAAAGGTAAATTTACACCTTAAATTTAAATTTGCGTAAATTTAAACTAAATATAATATAAAATTATATTAAATTTCATAAAACCCTATACAATCTAAATGTAAAATCCCAAAATTGTTTGTGTGTGTGTGTGTATTATATATATAGAAGTACAGACGGTCTAAGTTATTTTATGGACAAAATTATCCTTGTCCTCTTAAAAAAATACCAAAATTTCTTAATAGAAATTAATTTATATATAGAAATATAAATGGTTTAATTATTTTATTGCTAAAAGCATCTTAATCTTTTAAAAGTAACAGTAAACATTCCTATTAAAGGAATACATTTTTATACCATATGTATAGATATAAATTTTGAAAATTATTATATTTAACAAAAAATATCTTAAAATAAGTATTTATATCATAAAATAATTTAACCAAAACTAGATTAAATTATTTAAAATTATTATAAGGCACTCTTTAAACATAAAATAAAAAGTTTTCATTCGTTTATAAAATAAAATAAAATAGATGACAAAAAGACAAGAACCTCTCTTGAAATTTTAAAAATCTCATTAACCTCTTATGAGATTTTAAAAATATCACAAACCTCCCCTAAAATTTGTTAAAAAGAAACAAATATTTAAATTCATCTTTTTACTTAATATAAGAAGAAGTTTATATTTTTTTGACAAATTTCAGGAAAACTCTTTGAAATTTTTGAATTTTATCTTTTTGCCAACGTATATTCAATCAACTATATATACATGTCTTAGTTGGAGAGAGAGAGGTTACATGAGATGAAATTTCATCTTTCAAAGGTCAACGTTCATCTTTTACTTCAGCCAATGATATGTTAGTAATAAATTTAAATGCAAAAGGAAGAAAGTAAGGAAGGAGATCAATTAAAATGGAAGATAAGGAAGGAAAAAAAATTATGGAAGATCAACTAAACCTAGTTATGGCATCTTTTGTAATCTACTAATTTTAATACTGAGAACACATAAATCAATCACCTGAAAACATAAAGATATCATAAAATTCCATCGAGGGCAAAGAAGCTAAACTGATCCATTTTAACATAATAACATGATATTGCATTATAGCAAGTGATAATACATTCTATAATGTCACATTAAATTGTTTTAAATCAAGAAAGAAGAATATTATTAATACAGAAAGAATGCATGAGACTGGAGACTAAGAACTTCTGCTAAAACAAAATTAATATGAAATACAAGCCAATCACGACAAACGTTTGGAATCCCTTGAAACATTAGCCAATTTATGATCTAGAATTAAAGATTTTGTCACCCATTTAAACCCTTCTAATTTTTTTAAGTAGCAAATGAGCCCCATGCCTTTGCCATAAACTCAATTAGCTTCCATTATCAGAATTCTCAGTATTGGCTGCGGTTCTGGTTAGTAAAGAAAATAATGTTGCGATGTAAGCTTGGGCCCAGATCAAAATGCACTAATATAGGGCTGAGGGTAACTTTGACACAGAAAACAGTATGCAATACATGTGAATTCCACATCATAAGTTTACTATGATGGTACAATCAGAGCGTTATAATCTACAACAATAAATACCACAATAATTCAAACAGTAACTATGACAATACAGGGTTCTCTTTAAGCAGGGAAACCAACTTTGAGAGTGCAATTTTCCTCTCAAATAGGTTTCCTATTTTAGCTTGTTTTGCCTAAAAAAAATACAACAGCTAAGCCACTAAAGCGATTTCTGCAAGTCGAGAATATCTACAAATTCATCCAAAATCTTCTCCTTGGCAAATGTACACATGGGAAAACAGTCATTTCCCTCTTGCCTTTCCTCTTACTTTCTTTTCAGCTTACAGTTTCTGGGGGAACTGTACAGGGAGTAAGTATGCACCTCTTTTATTTGTTGAGTTCTGCAGCTAAAGAGAACAGAATGAATGAAAACTGCTCATAAGACCAGCTTAGTTGATTCCCCAATGAATAGGTCCCTAGAAATTTAAAAGAAAGCATTAAAAAGTGAATAATCGGAATGAATGCCCTATAGCATGGGAGCTTTGGGAGAGGACTGAGATCCTGAGAAGCAACATGAAAATCTTTAGTAGAGCTCCATGCGGATTTTCCTGGCAATAATTTGTATGTTCCCAGGTTGAGTTCCACAAGTCCTCGGAGTAGCACGTGGATGGTTGTTCAAAACTTCAACGGGGCATATTGTTAGAAACAATTTATGAAGGGCTGCAGATTTATGAATTGTAATTCAACTGGTGTTGAGATAGGTTAGGGGGAAATTCAAGTGAAAGATGAGGAGAGTGATGGGAGGCTGCTGCAGAGTTGAGAGTTTCAGCGCGAGACTGTTGATAAGCATTCACTGCAAAAAAAAAACAAAAAGAAAAATAAGTGTATATGTTGGATGAATCCAAAACAGTGGTCATACAAGAACAAAATTACAAATTCAAGGAAATTTTATGAGTGATCTTGGAGAAGAGGGGAAGTACAGACTACTTGACATAAGGAAGATTCCCTTTTGGCATCTGTGTGCCTAGAGAGATGTGCCGCAAGTCAGATTTATGTCTAGTCCAGTCTCTTGGGCTCTGTGGTTTATCCAACAAAGTAACATGAAAAGTTTCACTAAATTACTCTGTTTTTAACTGCCAGTTGATTTTACTAGAAGGAAAACAGAGTCATTTCAGAGCTTATACAGGGATTAAAACCAGGCAATAGGCATTAAATGCTCACCCTTAATGCCATTCCAGAAAATGCCTGCATGCTGACTGAAACATTCTGCTCATGCG